>NW_007733709.1:19789-42995 GCF_000696425.1 Galeopterus variegatus | reverse complement strand
TATATATATATATATATATATATATATATATATACATACCACCTTTTCCTTACCCAATCATCCATCGATGGACTTGTGCTCTGTTTACAATAGCCAAGACATGGTTCCTATCTATTCTTAAAGCTTAAATTTGTTTGAAGAGATTACTAAGAGTTTTTGGAGTCAAAAGGAAAAGGAGGGGGATCTTGGAGACATCCCCCAAGAACGAGTTATTCTGCATGGGATTGCCTAGAGAAGCTGACCTATGCACCAGAGCTCCTGGCTTGACTGAGGGTTTCCTTCCTCCTCTGTGTGCACAACAGCAGAGAGCCTTTGGACTTCAAGGTTCCTTTATGACCTTGATAGCAGGGAGATTGTAGATTTTACTCCCCACCTTTTGGGTATGACAAGCCTCCTAGATTTAGTAAGACTTTGGGGGAGGAGCTAAGCAATGAATGTGATTAAATGTCTCACTGAAAAAGGTTTAAAAATGGAATATAATTTGATAAAATACAAAAAAGAAAAAATGAAAAAATGTATATTTTCAGCACTTTTGAATCTAGATGAGATTCCTATTTGACACATTAGAAGTTTGTTTTGATTACTGAAGGTCTTAATAATAACTTTAGGAACAAATATATATGTAATTGTGGTGGCTGCTCAAGTTTACGGTTTACTACGTGCCAAGTCCCTCCTTAATACTTCACAGCTACTATTTCTTTTGTGTTCACCACACTATGTAGTGAATGGTATCATCTTCCTTTTTTGAAGGTAAGGCAGCTGAAACCTAGAGAGGTTAAATACCTTGTAAAGGCATAGTTAATAGTTAGTAGCAGAGCCTAATTCAATCTGATTCCCTTTGATTCTAAAGCCCTTGTGCTTACCCACCATGCATAGTTCTTCAGTATAAGGAGTTTAAACTTTATCACATAGATGATAAAAGTATGCTTTGTATCATTATAATGGTTTGCTTTTAAAAGATTTTTTATGCAAAAAAATCCTTCCATTTCTCATAATCCTTTGAGATAAGAGGCAGCTGTTAAAGGGTTGGGGCCATAGTGTGGTAAGAGCTAAACATTGCTGATAGAAAATAAATCTGGCAGTGATGTGTAAAGTAGATTGGATTGAGATGGAGGACAAGAGACTTAGAGAAGGAAGACCAATTATACATAAACTCCTGCATAACAGGCTGAACGGGATCAATGCCAAGTCATCAATTAAGGGAGGAAAGTATGTCTGGGGCAGAACATTTCTGATGAGCTTACTAAGGGGAATGATCAGAGAGCTGGAAGATTAAGAAAGGCCCTTTCTTTAATCTTTCATCAATAAAAATTGATTTCTTTGGTAAGTCAGAGATTTTGCTTTTATTCTATAGGAAGTCACTAGACAAAAATAAACAATACCTCTCAGTATTCATGGCATTGATTTTGGTACAGAACTGATTGCTCCGGACAGAATCAAAAGGCTACTGTTCTCCAAAAGCTACCCAAAGATAATTATTATTACTCTATGCTTTGTTTCAGGGAGAGGGAAGAGGTCATTGCTGAACTATTTATAGACATGTTTATTCAGGAGATGTTTTGCCTTATAAACATGGGACTACATCTGCTATACTTTTGGTTATAGTTAAAAATTATAACCTTTTGATAAAATCAAACCCTTCACTACTAAGTAGGCTAAAAACTTGATTTTTTATTATCAAAAGATTTTAAATTGTTATTATAGGTTCCTTTCAACTGCAAGGAGCCACTGTTGTCACCTTCTTCTCTTTCATTCCATATCCAGTCCACCAAGAAGTCATGCTGCTTCTACTTTTAAATATAACAGAGCCCACCTGCTTTTCTCCACCTCCATTGCTTCCATCATCTGTCATGCAGTAGATTCTTATCTGGTCTACCAGCTTGTACTTTTGCCCCTTTACAGTTTATTGTCCATAGACATGGCAGAGGCATCTCTTTAGTATATAAGTAAGATCATGTCACACCTGGGCTCAAAACCCTGCAGTGATTCCACATGGGCGACCAGATGAAAGCAAAGTTCCTGCAATGGTCGACAAGCTCCTTTGCGATCTTCTCTTACCTCTTGATGTCTATTTCTCTCCCACTGTCCCCCAGCTCTGTGGAATCTAGGCACTCTGATCTCTTTCCTCCTCTTAAAATCCATCAGAGATTTAAAACCCTTTGCTCACTGTATTTCCTCTGCCTGGATGATCTTCCCCAGATTTCCAGTTAGCGTCTCCCTCACCTGCCTAGATTTCTGCTCAAATCTTACGTTCTCAATGAGGACACCCTGGTCACCCTGTTGAACCTTTCAGCATGTCCCTCTTCCCATTGTAATCATTGCTACCTTGTTCTAATCTTTAATCATATAAAATTCTGTAGCCCTTAGCTAATGTACTATATGATATATTATATATATGTGTTTATAAAATATGTATAATATGCATTATTTATTATGTTTGTTCTTTATTTTCTATTTTCTCAATGAATAGGCAGAAATCTTTGCTATCTTTTATTGATGAATCCCAAACACCTAAGACAGTTTTGGTGTATAGTAGCCACTAAATAAGTTCTGGTGAATAACTAAATTAATTAGTTAAACAGCAATATTTTTCTAACATTAAAGAGCTTAAAAAAAAAAAGATTCATTTCGAATGTACATGGAGCCATAATTGTATACTTTAAATTTTTTGGTACTATAAAAGTACGTTTACAAAATAGAAAAATTTGAAAATATAAGAAAGTAGAGAAAGAAAAAAAATAGACTAATAGTCATTCCATCTAATACAATCTCCTTTAATCTTCTGATTTTTTTCTGCTAAGCCTTATTCACAATTGAAAAGTATTTTAATAAAACTATGATTAATCTAATGTATACAAGCAAACTTCAAAAACACTCATACAACATTTCAATTCTATTTTTCCATAAACTTTTTGAAATACCCTGGTACATAATTTTTAGTATCTTTTCCTTCTAATATTATCTTGTATGTATTCCATATTTTACATATTTTTCATCAATATGTCAATTTTAATCACCACATGTCAGTGATTCTTCAACTTTTGTGAGTTACATTTATTGGTATTTGCTGTATTAGGAAATAAAATGGTAAAGTTTAAAAATATTTTCTTATTCATTTAAAAAATAAATAATAAACATATTATATATTAGCATGAAGTCCATTTTTAATTAAAATAACTACATTTTCCCAAACCAAAAAAATTAGAGAAAAGAAACATTTGAGTTTGCATATTGGCAACTCTGTCAATATCTAGCTTGTTAAGAGACTGGATTCTCAGATCTTCTGCATTCTTTCTTCAGATTTATGTTGTTTTGGTTGAAGTATATGAAGAAAATACAGCCTCAGAATGTTAAGTAGTAGGAAAAGTGAGGAGTATGCTAATGCCCTTTCAAGATAGTTGTGGACATTCTTCATTCTGACTTGATACTTCATCAACATTCAACAAGTGGTAGTTTCTTAAAGGTTAGCTGCAGTGTGGAATCTGAAACCGTAGCAATAAACTTTTCATACGCTATTATATTAAAATTCATTGATGTATCTTGTAATTTGAATGGATCTTTTATCTGTGTGTGATTCTGTAACATCATACTTTGGTTATTTGGAAAATATTGGTGCATTGAGCTAAGCAAAACGTATATCATTACTGAACTTATCAGAAAAAGTTTTCAAGTATTGGAAAGCAGTAATGCTCACAGTGGTGGATTAAAGTTTTAACTTTCATTTTAAATTTAAAATTTTATCATTTACAACATTGTCTATAATTTTCCTTGAAGTATTGAGCTAACTTTCTTCATTTAGAAAAATTGTCTGCCAAATACCCGTCTGAATAATTACAGTTTTGTCAGTCATTCTACAGTAAAAAGAAAAAAAAAATGATGTTCCATGAAAACAGTGGCTAATTCAGCTTGCAATTCCAACAGCCATTCAAGTGAGTTTCTCTGAGACAACTATCATACTTCAACATGCAGAAATGATTTACATATACCTCCATTTTGTCACACACAATATTAAAAATATATATACTCAAAGGTTGAAATTTAATAAAATTAAAACCTTTTACTATTTCGGCAAAAACATTTAAAAGTAAAACTGGCATGTTATTTTATTTTATTTTACTTTTTATTTTTTTACTGTGAGTGTATAGTAATTAAGAATATAACGACAGCTAATACAGTTTGGTGTTACTGCCTTGATTTGTATGGAGAGACCTCCATTGCTTCTGCACCATCAGTACAAATGTCAGCCCAGTTGGTCCGGTGTAATAGGATTCAAAAAGTTATTTAAGTCCATTTTTAGAAAAGTTATTCAACACCAAATATCACAGTTACCACTTGTGTTTATTGTCACACATTCATATAAATGATGATTTCTTTGATGATTAGTTGGTTCTGGTACCAGATGAATACAAGCAAAATAGCAAATACAGCCATGTTTGTAACTTCATCCATTCATAAGTCAAAGTGCTATTCTACAGACAAGATCTTAACTTGGTTTCTGTTTGTAGCTAAATCTTCAGCAAGGTACTATACCATTGGAAAGAGATAGTGCAGTGATTTGTTTTCTTAACTTTGTACTCAGCAGGCATTCAGCAAAACTCTACAAGGCTTCATTGGTGTCTTAGCTATTTTATGGCTTTCTCCAGTCAATACGATATGGGAAATGATCTGTAAAATACTTCACTGACTTTTTCACTTGTAATAAAAAAACTGTACCTAACAATTTTTGGCTTTTAAAAAGTTCATTATATGTATACTTTAAAAACTCAATTTTCTTTTCTTGAAAGTCTCAATGACTTTCTCAAAATGCCATCCCAGCTCAACTGGAATGATAATACTTTTCCAAAGTATTGTTGTATAAGATAATTGGGTAAATTGTTATCTCGTGTGTGTTGTGAGAAAGATAGTTTTTATCATATTTTGAGTCTCCAAGTTTCTTTGGACTGGATTTCTACTGTCCATGAGTCAGAAAACCTTTTGATGTATCATTTTTATATATTTTCCAAGTGTCTCTAGACTTAGAAATAGGAAGCTTGAGAATATATGTCTTCTAATCACCCTTTCAAAGCAAATGATTCGTTCTCAAAAACAAATATAACAAAATTTCTTTTCTTAATTTTTAATGTTGATATGTACTATGAAATTCTAAAATTATGACAATTCTAGATAAAATTCAAAAAGTTAGAAATGTTTTTGAAAAATATTGAAACTATTCTTGCAAAATAAGATATCCAAATGTGTTTACTTCTTGTCGTTTTTGAACTTAGACACAGGAAAACATTAAAATTTCAAAAGAATGATTTATTGGATGATGATAAGATTACAGAGATTATAGTAGGTATAATGAAAAATAATGATTAAGAGCACAGTAGAAGTACTGAAAGCATAAAAATGTCTATAAACAACACGCTTATATAATAAACTTACTACCTTAAAAAATTCTAGAAAACACAAGGACATACATACATTCCATTAACCATCATTGTGATGATAACATCACATGTCAAGTAGCCTCTGGAGAATTCTACTGCATATACTTGAAAGATTGAGTGAAAAAGGCAAATGACAACTGGAATTTGTTACAGAAATAATTTTAACTTTGAAGACGCGCATGAAGGTGTTTCAGGGAATCACTGAGCTTGCAGACCACACTTCAAAAACTGCTGCTATAGGTAATTTTGTTATTTTATATGTGGCACAAGTGTTTTCATAGACACATGGCTGTAATAAAATTCTTTGTACTTAAGAGTTTCCACCTCTGTTAGTTATTGTTTTCATATAGTAGATGACCAGAAATAAAATCACTATGACAAATCAAGAATATGTCATAAACTCTTCAAAAAGTCAATGTCATGTGGGTAAAAGATGGGAGGACTGTCGTAGAATAAGACTAAAGAGACATAGCAAGCATAAGCAATGTTTGGATTTTTGCTGGATCTTGGTTTAAAAAGAAAAACAAATTTACTGATAAAGACATTTTTTGGACAATAGGAATATGGAATGAATATTAGATGATATTATGATATTATGAAATTATAGTTAATTTTATTAGGTATGATAATGATATAAGGTTATTTAGGAAAACGTTCTTATTTTTAGAATATGTGTGCTGAAGTACTATTGAGGTTTTATGTTATCTGCAACTTATTCTCAAATGTTTCACCCAAAAATATCTACCTATGTATCTATTAATCTGTACATACTCATAGAATAGAATGGGACACAGCAGTAACAGCACCATGTTAGCACTTGAGATTCTAAGTGCTGGGGATCTAGGTGACTCTCAGACGATTCTTTCAGCCTGTCAATTTATTTGACATTTTTCGTAATAAAAAGTTGGGAAGTAAACAAAATCACTAAATTAAATGCTATTAGTATTATTGGTTTATTTCTATATCATCATCTAAAAGAATACAGCATTGTTCTGAAAGGCAATTTTTAGTACCTTCACAGAAAATATGTAGCTCAGTGAGTAAATGACCAGTCCTATAGTCATTTAGATGGGAATTTTCATTTTCTTCACCAGTGCTGAATGATGTGACCTCAAGCAAACTCTCAGGGATTCCAGTTCTCTTATCTGTAAAATGATGACAATAACAATAGCTATTTGATAAGGTGGTTGTAAAAACGAAATTTATATTATCTATAAAACCCTTAGCTTAGTGCCTGCCAAATAGAAAGCACTCCCATCTCATCTTCTGTTATTGTCATTACAAATTCCAAGTCCTTGCTTTATTCAAGCAGGAAAACCAGTGGAGAAGCAGCACACATTAACTTGTCTCTATTATATTACATTCAAGTGCATCTGTAACTTCAGGCCTATTGCAAGTCCTTAGGGAACCAAAATGTTTTAATACATCTGTAAGAATTACTTGTAATTAGTACGTAAATAGTTACAATAAATTATTTTTTTATGTAAATGAAAATATTTTTCTCTAGTGTTTTCTCTGGAAGTTTGTCTTTGCAATTATTTTGCCTTAAGTGTTCTGAACCATAGACAATTTTATCTTGAATTGTCATATGTTCAAATTAATGGCATCTAAATTGATGTCTTTTGATGTATTTGGGAAAATAGAACTTAAATTTTTCATGGGTAGAATTTCAAACCATAAACTTCCTCATTTGTTTTGTTCTTGGTGCTCAAGCTACCCATAGACCAGTAATTCTTAGAAAGCAAATTAATTACATGACAGAACTTATCTACTGTTTGGAGAACAGAGCTCTTAGGATTTTAAAGATGGCTACAAAGTGTTTTCAGAGTAATTCAGAAAAGTGAAGGCACTTAGTTTCTGTTAAACCATTTTCATCTTGTTAAGTCCAAAAATGATTCAGTTGTTATTGATAATTTTTAGAGTGTTTCTTCTTAAATATTATCCTTAATTTTTATTAGTAATAAATGCTGCTCAATATTTTGAGGCATTTAAAAAGGCATTTAAAATTGTAAAAGATAATATATTTAAAATGACCTCCTCAGATGGAATGTTGTGTTTTTATTTAGTGTGTTATGTGGTCAAACAAGTTTTAATTTTTTTATTATAGATAAGAACTCTCATGAAAATAAAAATATTGTAGTGTGGCTTCACATAAACCCAGCCTAGGTTGAAATAAAAGGTGTAGATTGAAGTAAAAGGTCTGTTTAAAGAAGGGAACCAATTATAATAAAATGAGAAAAACTCAGTTGTATTTTGTATTTTCCACAAATACCCAAATGGATAGAAGTACTCTAATTATTCTAACATCTCAGAAGAGACTGAAATATAGCTCATTAAAATGACGAGGAAGGGCTAGATTTTTTAACCTGCATAACTCATGGAAATAGCTTCCTCTGTCTCTCTCTGTGATATGTATTATCCTGCTGCTGAAATAGACTGCCTTCTGGAAATTAAAACCCACATGGCTCAGACCACAGCAGTAAATCTGGTAGGACATATGGTCATGGGTGAATTGTTACACCTCTGCCTAAAACCTTGAGATTTTTATCAACAGGCTTTGCCCTGAGTAATGGGAATCAGAGTGACAAATTAACAGCAAAACTTTTATGCTCATATCAAAACAGTATGTTATGGCTTCTTTCTTTGTATCATTCTAATCAAGCCAGAATTATGCTGTAAGTCAAGTATGAGACATGAAAATGTATATGTACTCATTTATAGTCTTTTCTCTATTCAAGCATTGAGATATGTTTAAATAATAATTTAGTTCCACTTCCCAGTTAGATTTTCCAATGGAGGTTTAGGAATTTTATGTTGATGAGTTTGTTTTTCATTTAAAGTCATTATCATTTCACATATAAAAGAAGTCTTTTTGTTGTGATTTTGTTTTTGTTTTGGTGGGTGGTTGGTACAAGGATCCATACCTTGACCTTGGTGTTATAACATATAATACTGTGCTCTAAGTAAAAGAAGTTTTTTTGTTTATTTGTTTCAAATAAAAGAAGTTTTATTGGTTTGTGCATTCAACAGCATTCAATATTTTCATTTATTGTTCCATGGGGAGAAATAAGAGAAGAGGGTGAGAAGAAGGGAACTAATATTTTTCAGTAAAAGAAGTTTTTTTGTTTATTTGTTTCAAATAAAAGAAGTTTTATTGGTTTGTGCATTCAGCAGCATTCAATATTTTCATTTATTGTTCCATGGGGAGAAATAAGAGAAGAGGGTGAGAAGAAGGGAACTAATATTTTTCATGAAGGGAACTAATATTTTTCAGTGTCATGGTACTATGGGTCTGGCTCTTTGCTCTATTGTGTCAGATCAGATACTAACAACTGTCCTCAAGCATTCATACGCATTCATACATCCATGCTTTCATAACCTCATTCAACACGTGGTGTTGAGTTTGTTACTTTTCAGTCACTGGAAATACAGCAAGACTGATACGGTTCTCATCTTTGTGGAGTTTTAATTCTAGCCAGGAAGATATGCACTAACAAATTTCTAATTCATTATCTAATTACAGCTGTTAGTAAGGGATAAAAGAGCTCATAATAGGAAAACTTGGCTTCACGGGTGGGGGTTGGGGATACTGGGAAACTTTCCAAAGTTGTTGAATGAATGCTTGAAGGCCTGAATGTATCATCAAGCCACCTGTCCGAAAGAATGGATAGGAGTTGGCCTGGAAAAGGGTGTGTGTGGAGGAGTACCTGGAAAGGGAGGTGGAGCTGGAAGGAATCTGGTGACAGATAAGGGAGAGAGTGGTTTTCTGAGATCATTATAGCTGAGACATCCACAGTCACACAGGTAAGTCTAACTGTGACTTGGACTTGGTTCTGCCCAACATCTAAGCTGTTTCTTATACAACATGCCTTTTCCATGTTAGACTATATCTTACTAGTGCTTTGATCTTAATCTGCAGGTTCTTTGTCAGAAATGTTTTTGCATTTTCATTGAGATATATTGCCATTTTATCTATGAAAGTAAATTGGTGTTCATTTGTTCAGCATCATTCTCTGTTTTGTTTTTCAGTGTTCCCACATTCCAGAGCCTTCCTGAAGAGATCCTCAGCAAGCTCGCAGACGTACTTGAAGAGGTAATTGTTTTTAGCCTTTGAACTCTTTCAGATGGGACCCAGCCCACTCAGCTGGCTTCTTTCACAGCTGTGTGATGATGAGTCACAACCTTCAGAGACCTTTTAAAAATTTTTGGCTTCAAATAAAAAAGCTATATGTTTGGCTTCAAATAAAAAGCAGCTCCGCATAACCAACATTTATACACAGTTAGCAACATGCAAATCAAAACCACAGGGGGGGCAGATATTTTTGTTGTGGTAAATGTAATGTTACTTTGACTTCCAAGAATGGGAGATTGAATATTTCTCTTATTTCAATTAGTGTAAAGTAAAATTGCAGTTATTGGCACTCTAAAGCTTCAGATTAGCAAATTTACAAGAAGAATTAGCACATGAGTATATTTTGCACACATAATTTTATGCCTGAATGTGGAATATTACAGTTAGTTGATTTTCTCTGAGCCTTTGAAGCCATTGTTTTGAAGAAGAGGAGAAACAATGCACATTAGGCTATTTATTCGTAGCCTGCCTCATTGAGATTCATTACTGAGCAGTAGCAGAACAAATTTTTTCCATTCAAGCCAATGAGCTCCATAACTAATTTAAAGCAGACAAGTTTCAGCGTCTAATGTGCTGGAGACCAGCTCTGCAGGATTCGTTGGACCTGAATAGGTGGTGCGGATTCGGTGAAAAAAGAAAGACATGGACCACAGATGTCTAGTGCTAGTGTGGACAACAACCACGTGAATCTTGTTTTATTTATATTTTTTTACTTAATCCTCTACATAATGATTTATCTTTAATCAAAACATTTTTATTTCATTTCTATTGAAAAGGAAAGGTCAAAATGTTCCAAAGCACTCATGCTCTGACAAAAACATCTACTGATGCATCAGTAGTTCACCCCAAAGCCTGTGGCTTGTGGCCAGAAAACCATACAATAGCAACATGCTTGGCTTTAAAACGTCAGACTTTCAGTCTGAATCATAAACCTTAACCTACTTAGCTTACAATTTAACCCCTTTTTAATCTTACTTATACTTACTACTCTTAATTTTAATAACAGTGATTAGTTATGGTTAACAAATTAATATTGCTTATACTCTATATTGATCATTTTAATTTATAATCAAAATCACAATGTTTATAACATGAATATTATAAAATTTAACTATAAATCTTTATTAAATTTCTATGCTATTGTTACAAATTTTGTGTTACAAACTGATTTAAACAAAACCTATTAATATCAAAATTTGTTTGTGTTTCTCTACTATTTAACTTATTTATTTTATAACGAAACCTTTTATTTTCCTGCCAATAGACTCTGGGAACAGCACAGGGGATAAAGTGAAAAGTTAAATGATCCTACTCAAACTAACAAAAACACACTATATCATTCTTATTATTACTAGGGAAACAACATGTTCTTGGTAAATCAAGTGAAACTGTGGGAATGGGGAAAAACAAATAAATCTGTAACTGGTTATGATCAAATAGTTGCAAACACCACTGCACTTGGACCCACTATCTCCCTGGGGGATATGGATAGAAATCCAACATAATAACTTCATTCCCACGTACAAAAGCATGATCACAACTATAGAACTAGTTATTCTAAAATTATGGGTCAATGCACACACCACTAACAGGAAAAATCAACAACAAAATTAAATCAAGCCAACCCATACAGGGAACATACATCAAAAACACCTCTAATACTGACAATACCTTTTAAGTAAACCAATTATTTTTGATATATTATTAACATGTTCTTTGAGAAACTCCAGGACCCTCGGAATCTCTCAAAGCCATGCTAAGCCAAAAGGTTAGGCTGTTTAATTCTGGGAAGCCTTGTCAAGCAACCAAAGGTGAACAAACAGGAAATTCCACAGAGCCATGTCACACACATGGGACCCCCTTGCAGCCTGTTGAACAAGGGGTATCACTTCTCAGGCTCCCATACCATTCCCTATAGCAGGATGGCTCTCAACACTAATGTTGTTCTTCTATAGATATTGGGCATATGAATTTTGTTTCAGGTGGAAATACCAAAAATTGCCCGTTCCCTTTTGCTAAGGAAGCAGAGATGTATTAATGGGAATCCAAGAATGGTGTCTGTGAAGGTAAAGCTGGCCACCAGCCCAAAGTAGGATGCCCTAGCTAGAGAGGAAAGAATGGATGACAGAGTTCATATAAATCAGACTCAGCAAACCAGAAATGAATACAGGAATTTGGAAGGGTAGTCAGTAGCCCAAGCGAAATCATGAGACAGAGACAACCCAGGCAAGAGAAACATTGCAGGTGTAGGGATCAAGGGAAAGCCTTCTCTCCATTCCCTTAAGGTTTGTTGAAATGAACTGATAACTGACAAATTAATCAGGAGACAAAAAATACAGACATTAATGTGCACATAAGCATAGGAGTCCCACAAATATGAGGCTCAAAGATGAGCCTGAGGACTAAAGTCTTTATACCATACAGGAAGGAATACAGGCTTGGAGCATGGGGTTAAGGGAGGGAGAAGAGTGGAAAAGCATAGTGAGCAAAGGCTGTCTTGGTATGCAGATAGAGCCTCACAGGTAGCAGACTTCAGAAAAAATAGATCATAGTCTGCACTAAAAGTTACTCTGTCAGACCTTTAAAAATGTCAGATTGATTTTAAGTCTCTTTCCTGTGAGGTAAGTTTTTTTCTAGATCAGGATAAAGCAGATGAAAGGGGCCTTAGGAAATGTCTATATACTTCATTAATGTTGATTTCCCCCACAAAAAGACAGCTTTCAGAGCTACTCATGTGTCTGTAGCTCTTCTGAATAGCCATATTGAAATATGCCAAAGAAATCTATTTTGGGGTGCATATTTTGGTTTCCTCCACAAATCAGGTTTATTTATTTTTTAAAAAACTTTTATTCAGTAAATGTTCACTGACTGTCTTCTATAGCCAGGGGCCCTAAGATATAACAGTGAATAAGATGGGCACAGTCTTTTCCTCATGCAGTTTACAGAACAGAAGATTCATATTAATCAACTAGTTGCATAAAAAAATGATTAAGTGGAATTATAATACAGGCCAGTAAGTAAAATATGAGCTGCTAAAACAGGGAAACCAAGCTAGTCTAGGGGCAATGGAAACATTCCAAGGACATACTATGAGGCTCACTCTGCAAAGTAAATAGTTGACTCTATAAAGAAGGATTGTTATAAACCAGAGGAACTTAATGGATGAATAAAGACATGCAAGATGGTATCTTGCAAGGACTAATAAGTCCAGTGAGATACTTTGATTTCATCCTCTTAGCCAGAGAAAGTCTTTAAAGTCTTCTAAGCATGGGGGAGTGGAAATAGAGGCATGATCAGATTAACACACTTTTAAGAGTATTCCAAAAAAAGGTTTAACTGGGTGACTAAGCAGAAGTAGAATGAGATGCCAGTAGTCAGCCATGGAGCAGAGAGTGGTTTAGGAATGTGCCTCTCCACCTGCATCTTATTTTCCATTAAATTTCCCTTGTTGCCTTCTTATAATCTGGACTTCATACTGATTGTTCTTATTATATAATTATTTATTGAATGCCCCCTTTGTTGCAGCATTCTTTCAGGCTCTGGACATGCTAGTCAGCCATGGAGCAGAGAGTGGTTTAGGAATGTGCCTCTCCACCTGCATCTTATTTTCCGTTAAATTTCCCTTGTTGCCTTCTTATAATCTGGACTTCATACTGATTGTTCTTATTATATAATTATTTATTGAATGCCCCCTTTGTCGCAGCATTCTTTCAGGCTCTGGACATGCAGCAATGAAAAATGCAAAACAAAACAAAAATCTGTGACTTCATGGAATTTACATTATCCAGGTGGGGGCCACAGCGAAGATAGACAGTAAACAGAGTAAATAATTTTTTATAATTTTTAAAGGCATATGGTATGTTCAGTAGAGTTAAATGCTAAGAAGAATTTAAGTAGGGGATGAGTGTAGGTGGAGTTGGGGTTATTAGTACAAGTAACTAGAGTTGTCAGTTGAATCAAGAGGTGAGAGAGTGTTGGGCTAAGGGCAGAGTCTGTGCAAAGGCCCCAGGAAGAGTGTGCCTGGGGAGTTCAAGGAATGGCCAAGGGGGTCATCATGACACAGTTGGGGTGAGGGTCAGAGGAAGGTATGCCTAGAATTCTGTAGGAGCAGGCAGATCATGTAGGAACATTTATGCCATTGAAATTATTTGGTCTTTTACTTTGAGATGGAAGCCATCAGAACAAGAAATTATTTGACTTACATTTTAAACAAGATTGCTGTGGCTTCTGTGTTGAGAAGAGATTAAGGAAGCTGCTGCAAAAATCCAGGGAGAAATGATGGTGGCTTTGTTCACTGTGGTAATAGTGTTACTGGGCGCACAGGTCTGGCTGCCTGCCCCCTTTCAAAAACAAACCACTTAACAGTTAAATGTTTGTGAAAGTAGAAGTCAGCTTTATTCAGGAATACTGGTAATGTGAGGAAAGATGTTAGTGTAACCCATCTCTCCAGTAAACCTGAAGGAGAATGACCAGGCTAAAGCCATCTCAAAGACTCAGATTTACTGAGGGGGTTTTAAAGAGGGGGCTGAGGGAGGGGCTCCCTGCAAGATATCACCAAGACTTTCACTGATTTCTGCTCCCACTTTGCTGTTATCTCAGGGTCCTGCTGGAGGGGTGGAATCAGCGTAGCTTTATTGAGGTCTTCCTTGATTTCCCAGGGCCTACAAATTTGCAGCTATAAGGCTGGCTAGAAAACAACTTTACAGTTATGTAAATAATGTCATCTTGCCCCATAACCGAGGTTCAAAATACCAAATAACCACAGGAAAACAGGGAACTCAGAGAAACACATGCTAAGAAAAAAAGCAACTGTGCCCTTTTAAAATTTCTCTACAGCCCATGTGGTTCCTAATATGTCTTCAATCCTGCTCATTTCAACAAGAGGAGATTGAGAAATAGTCAGATTCTGACTGTATTTTGAAAATAAAACTGAAAAGCTTTATTGTTGCAATAAGGGTATGGAATGAGAGAAAGAGAAGAATCAGGGATGACCCCAAGGCTTCTGATCTGAAAAACTGGGAAGATGGAGTTGTTATTAATTGCAAAGAAGATGAGAGAAAGTACATTGGGGCAGGGAGCTAAGAAGCTTAGGGAGATAGGATGTGGGAAAATCAGAAGCTTTGAGTCCACAAAAGGATCTTTGGCAGGTGCATGGTTTGTTGTAGCATTGTTTGTGTGACTAGGAGATGTTGGCTATCTGGGTATCATTCTGGGGGACCAAATGTGGATAAATTCTAGGCAGAACTCTGAAGCAGGTAGCAGTCAACAATTATTTTAATAGCATGAGTGGATCAGAAAAGCATAGTGCTGAGAGAAAAATTTAAAACCAAAAAAACAAACAAACAAAAGAGATGAAGTTACTGAAACACCAATTACATACATTAAAATGTACGAGCAGAAAAAAACATTTTATGAAGAGTCATTACAAACAAAATATTGCAAATTGGGTATGTGTGAATGATTGCTTGTAGCAGAAAGGGGAAGGGAGAGCAATGGGGATGAAAGGGAATGAATGAATGAATGAATGAATAGGAAGTCATAGAGTAAAGCCTTGATTGATCCTTAACATTTTTCCACTTTAAGAGATTGAGGAATGAAGACGAACCTGTGAAAGTAGAAAGAAAATTAGGAGCATTTTTGTGCCTTAAAATCTAAGAAAAGAAGGTAGTTCAAGAAAAAGTCAGTGAAACTTGGGTTTGAATTTTTTGAAAAGGGAAGGAAATGAGGTTGATAGGTGAGAAGGAGAAAGTGGGGTTGAGAGGAGCACAGGAAATATTGTTGAATCAGGAGGCAGAGAGGAGGTTTGCATTTACAGCATCTTGAACAAGCACAGGAGAACAGACTGTCTAGTGCCTGTAGACAGGGCAGGCAGAGTATCTAGGCACAACATGCAGGCAGATGGGTTGATGGGGTGACTGGAGTTCTGGAAATCCTCTTCTGATTCCCTTGTTTTCTCAGTGATAAAGAAAGCAAGGTCATCAACTGAGAGTGAGAATGATGTAGAGGTATGAATGGTATAAGGAATCAGAAGGTATGAGAAAAATGGAGGAGGAAATAGACTAGGGAATTGCAGCATGAGTGCTAGGCATCAATAATGCCACACTTGGTGTTAAGCAATCCCAAACTGAAGTGAAACAGGCAGGAAAGAGTTCATTCAAGACTATTGCAAGAGGCTAAAGAGATTTAATTCAACTTTCTGGAGCAAAGGTGGGAGGGTTTTTAAGCACTGGGGTGAGCTAGTGGAAAACACTGGAGGAGAACTCGAGTAGATGTACCACAGCAGGTAGAAGGTTTTTCAGTGTGATTAGGCTGTGTTTGCTGGTTGCCCCTTATGGAAATTACATTCTTATCCTTTCATAGAGACCAGAGAAAAGGATGCTACCTCCTCTATGATTACAGTTTAAAGGTATGGCTCCTAGATCCTTAAGAAAAACATTCCTGGGTTGTAAAACCAGCTGGAAGAAGATGTAGATCTCAAGAAGGCAAATTAAGAATTTGCTGTTGAAAGTTCTTTTAAAGTAAGTGCTCTTAAACAAAAAGCTATAAGAGCCTTGAGTAAAGAAGAAACCCATCTAAAGTTTAGTCAAGTTGAGGGGAAGGTTAATCTCGTTTTGGCCACTAGTCCATTGGATTGTGTTTTTTCAGATTCATTTATTTGCCTGGATTCTGGTTCCAGGTAAGTAGAGAATTGGATTTAACCAGGACTGTCATTTTGCCAAGAGAAGGAGAGTGATTGGAGAGAGAATAGGAAGTTAGGGTGCATGTGAAAGAGTAATTGTAATGACTGATACTGGAACTGAAACTGGGCGAGAGGGAGAGGAGCACCAGGGTGGGCAAAGGCAAGAGAGGAGGTGGCGGGATCAGTGGATTTTAGTCTCGTGTGGTTGAAGAATTTCTGGAGCTGGGCTGTAAGAGGGGGTGAACTGGAAAGATACTGAAAGGTTTTTGTCTCTAGGTACTAAACTACACCGGTAATTCTGTGATCCATGCACAAATTCTTAGTTGAGGCTTATTGAAATTAGCTTTCCCGTGATTTATCGGTCTCCCTCATCTCATGTGTGACCACAAAGTGAAGCAGAACACTGTCATGTTTGATTTCTATGTTTAAGTATAAAAAAATTTATGAGAACAGTAGTAGCTATATTTCTCTCTGGATGTGCTGACCGGCAACCTCTGTAAATGTAAAACTGCTTTTCCCAGTTGGTTTTTTGCATTTTGCTTTTGTTGTCCTAAAAGAAACTGAGGCCAAACATATAAAGCACAGGATTTATTGAGCCAATATGTCAGTTCCAACCAGGAAACTCATAGGTCAGGTCATCCCGAGAAATGTGCTCTGAAAAGAGCCAGCAGAGCTTAGCATTTTATAACCACAAGAAGGGAGAAGAATCAAGGAGAGAGAGGGAAGGACAGTCCCACCTAATTACTTCATCATATTTTCTATCACTTGTCCATGACATGTAGATTTGGGATTGTTACTAGGTTACCTTCTACACGCAGGGATCTAGGGTAAGGGTTCCAAGAAGCATTCATGGTTATTTTGTGGCTTCTGGTGCCATCCTGTCTGCTTCTAAGTAAAAATGGTCTTACAATGTTTGCCAGGACAGGTGGATGTGACTACTGATTTATCCCAGATTCCCCAAGGCACTGTAATTTAGCTGACCTGGCCAGAGCAGGTTTTTTGGTTATCAGTGTTTTTGTTGAATACACTGAAGACCTCTCTGATGACCTTGTATTTTTCTTTAAGAAAAAAAAACAAATCATAAACAAATCAAAACAAAACACGAATTTATTAGCTCCAATCAATCCCCTTAAAAAAACCCACAACTGAGTCCGTTTTTGTTGAATACACTGAAGACCTCTCTGATGACCTTGTATTTTTCTTTAAGAAAAAAAACAAATCATAAACAAATCAAAACAAAACACAAATTTATTAGCTCCAATCAATCCCCTTAAAAAAACCCACAACTGAGTCCATGAAATCCTTTGTCATTTTCTTTCTTTTCCACAGCTGTGAAAGTACTTGCAATGTTTTGTATAACAATAGCCACAGCTCTATAAATAGTTCTGACAAAGACATATGTTAGTATTTTATGTCAGATTTTCTCATCAAAAGATGCTTTAATTTATGCTTGGATTTTGTGAGCAGTCTATACCAATGCTGAGTGAGAATGGAAACAGATGATTAAGTACCCACACACTTGTTTTTAGGACATAAAAATGAAGTAAACATACAAAATACAAAGTAGACATATAAATATACTGCTCAGTGCAAAGTGTTTAACTCAAGTTGAATAAACAAGCACAATAGAAACTAGATTAAATTATGTATCAGATAAAGTGAAGCAAATTTGAAAGAACAAAAGCAATGCTGATGTCTCATAACACAGAAAAATGTGCTTGCATAATAATTGGGCTGTCTTTTTTTCTACAAATATCCACAAGAAGATGAAAGAATTCTTATCCCAGATAGTACAGTGAAAATACAGCTATGTATTTGAGTTTATCAAATGTATTTGAATCTATTCAGAGAGTCTATGAAGTATCTGTGGGTAAGTGGGAAAAACTGTGAAATTATAAAATAGCATTTAATTATCTCTTTCTTCTTACCATAAAAAGCTTAAATACTTAGCTTCTTCCTTTATAAACACTAGGATTAGTCTCTATAGATGAATTACATTTTTCAAATGGATTGAAAATCCCCTAGCTAATATCCAGCTGAGAAATACTCCTTTCAATTATCACCTAATCAAACATAATGGAGAAATGTCACTATGAATAAACACAGTATTTAATATTCACCTAAATGTTGGGCTATGGTAACATCTTTAAGGAAAATGGCAAATAAAAACATTTTCTCATAGAGAAAAAGAACCGAGATTAACCTGATGTG
Organism: Galeopterus variegatus; assembly: GCF_000696425.1. Classification (NCBI taxonomy): domain Eukaryota; kingdom Metazoa; phylum Chordata; class Mammalia; order Dermoptera; family Cynocephalidae; genus Galeopterus; species Galeopterus variegatus. The sequence continues at coordinate 24,544 of NW_007733709.1, read as the reverse complement.
TAACAAAGAGAGCTTGAAAATTAATTTGAGCAGGGGTTATACTTTCACAATGGAAGTATAAAAGTTTAGATAACTTCAGGAAAACTGTACTTTATTGAAAATACCAAATTAGAGAACCAAATTAAGTCAACAAATTCACTTTTCGCTACCTTGTGTAGGTATTTGTCCTTTATCTATGTGAATAGAAGTGGGACATGGATGCTGTGTTTATATTTCCTGATTTTTAAATGGAAAACAAAGCATATCAGAACTGCCTCTTTGTTTCATGTTCAAATTTCTCTTTGAAACATTCAATATGATTTTTTCTTGGAATAAAAGACCTCTGTTTCAACAACTTTTTAAGAACTCTCTACCTTTGGGTCTGCAACTTTGCATGATCGGATTTTGGACACATTTGAGCCTAAACAATGGGTTGTTCTGGTTTGTGTCCCTAGATGGTGCATTTATTTATGCTTTCGTTGTTTGGCTATTTAAACTATTATGGCACTGACAAGGTCTTGGGCAAACAATATTCCTCAGACTTCTTGAATTATTTATAGGAACATTATGAGCAAGTACAAAAAGGCAAAAAATAGACAAAGAGGCAAAACAGTTTTCAACTCATCATTGCTTGATGATATGATAGGAAGCAAATATCAGATTATACAGTCCGGGGATCTTCTTGGGAGAAGGTAGTTTGAGGCACCCTCCTTGCTGTGAGGTCCGGCAGGATCATTAAATATTTAGTTGTTTTGGCTGTGTAACTGTTCTTCAGTGTTACCATCTCGTATTGACATCTTCCCAGGCTACTTTGCATTTGGTCTGGTTGTGAGTAATACAGGGGGAAAGTCCTGCCTTTGGAGGAATTATGGAAGTAGTGTGAAGCTCTCTCATTCATCACTTTAAATAGGCCTCCACTCTTGAGAAAAGAGACTGATGAGGTAGACAGAAACATTATTAGTTGTCTTTGAAATCTGTTGTTTATAACTTAACTTTTTCTTCCCTTTCTTCAGGTTTGGCCCTTTCTATTCAAAGCCAAAGCCAGAAAGCATTCAAAGCACCTTCTTTTTCTCAATTGCTTTGGCCTAAAGTACTCTGAATTTGGAAATTTAACTGTCTTTTTTGTTCTCCCTGGTTTCTTTTAGGTATGCCCTTTTATAAGGTACATTATTGCTTTTAAAGGGGAATGCAGGTGGAAGGGGTGTGTGTGTGTGTGTGTGTGTGTGTGTGTGTGTGTGTGTTGTGGCAGGGCAGACGATGGGGAGGATACCGAGAGGACAGCTTAAAAAATTAAGACAAAACCCCCACTTCAGTGTTAATATCTCCACATCTATTTATAGAAGAAGTAAATACGGAATGGGAGAAAATATTTGCATGTTCTATATGTGCTAAGGGACTTGTATCTAGAATTTTTAAAGAACAATTACAACTTAATGAAAAGATAAGCAATGAGCAAGGACTTTAATAGGCATTTCTCCAAATGTCAAGTATTAACAGAAATAATGCATATTTGAATTTGAAAAGCTGTCATGTAGAAGAGATTTGTTTGGGATGTTGTGAATACTTACACATTCATTTAGTGATTGAATGATACTGACTTTCAGCATCTAACTCTGAGATTCTGTGTAATTCTATTCTCAACAAAGACCTTTATAGTTCTAAGCCTCAGTCATTTTCATTTCTTGTCCCATAGAGAGGTCCCTTTTGCATATTTTCTAGGTCAATTTATTTTTGTCATTATATAGAAAGAATAAATGCTTGTTCATTGCTTTAACTTGGTCTCTGGTTATGTGAAGATTTACCCCTTGAGATTGTAAATTCCTTAAAGGAAATAACTATATTATATTTCTTCTCACTGGGTTCCTGTAAGCAGTTGATAAAAACAACAGTAATACCTTTCACTTATTGATGTTAACTCTGTGCCAGAGTAAGGACATCATTTAATTCCATCTGAGGTAAATACTACTGTTATTATTATTACTATTTCTAATGTATATGAAGGGAAACTGAGGCTCAGGTAACACAGTTAAGTAAAATGGGAGGTATTTTCTGTACCACACAGTCTGACACTGGAATCAGTACCTTTAATTGCTATACCGCATTACATTTTGAAAGTCTGTGGAATAAATGAAAAAGAAAAAAATTATTTTTCCCCATCTCCCACTCTTTCTTATAAATAGGTGGTATTTCCTTCTGAAAATGTTTACTTGATTTCTTTTTCCGAGAATAATTAACTTTTTTCCACTGGAATCAGTACCTTTAATTGCTATACCGCATTACATTTTGAAAGTCTGTGGAATAAATCAAAAAGAAAAAAATTATTTTTCCCCATCTCCCACTCTTTCTTATAAATAGGTGGTATTTCCTTCTGAAAATGTTTACTTGATTTCTTTTTCCCAGAATAATTAACTTTTTTTCCAGTTGGCATTTTGAATTTGTTATGACAGGGGTCCATTTTATGCTTTCCACAAGCTCCGAAACAAGGCATTTCTAGGCACTTTATCACCAGAGTATGTATGCTTTGCTCCATGCTGCTTGTAATTCATTAAAATGTATGTGCTCTGCAAATAGGAAGCCAATCTGCAATAAATCAGCTTTCTAGAAAACATTCATAGAAAGTGCTTGAAATGTTTGCCACATAAGAATATACAAACCTGCTTGGTACTTGTGATTTGCTGTCATTTGTGGGATTTGTAAACAAATAGTGGATTTGTGTGAAACTGTCAATTAGTGGCCTGCCTTTAGCAAGAGTGTGAGAGAGTTAGAATCTGGGTAGATCATGATCTGAATTCTTTTTACAGAGATGAGTTAAATTGTTCTGACTAAAAGAAAAAGTAACCCAAGATTTCAACTTCTTTTTTTTTTTTTTCTTTTTTAATCTGAAGCATCTTTGTAGCTGCCAGAAAAATCTAGCTCAGGGGCATGTGCACAATAGGCCTCCAAGGCATAAATCAATGAAGAATAGAAGAAGCCCACTCGTGCTTACAAGTAAGCGGCTAAAGATAAGAAAACCAATTGGGCTTTCAGTTTTAGCCGCAAAATACAAAGCTTGCCTGTGCTGGAGAGTTATCAAACAGCTTGGAGCAGGGGATAATGTAGGCATTCAGTCCCAGGCCTTCCCAACACCTTTGGCTACAGAGTACCTCTCTGAATCCATGGCATAGCGACCTACCACTTCCCTGCAAAGAAGGAATCATTCAGTTTCTTAGATCAGTGGCTCTAAGTCTGTTTCCTGGTAGATAAGGCTATGAACTAGGGCAGGCAGTATTTCAGTTATGAACATTCATCAAATGTCAGTCAGTATTAATGAGGAACAAACTGACCAGCCAAGACCTTAGGGAGATTGCAGTTGGGTGAGAAAGGATGCTTCTGTGTGTCTCACGTCCTGTGAGTTCCCATTATTATTATGAGACGCTGTGAGTGTGCTTCTCTTAGCTCTCTGGGGAAAGCTACCTTTCTTTTTTATTACTTACACCTAAAAATTCTTATTTTAATAAAGATAACATGATTTGTCTTTGAAATATACCTGAAGTGCAGCCCTGTTCTGCTGACTCTCTGTTTTGTATGACATAGTGCACATCAGTTTTCAGAACAATCATAATGATTGCTGGGCATGAGAATAATGGGTTCTCACTGACCTCTTCCAAAAATGTTAAGACCAAGTCAAACCTTTTCTTTTTCTTTCTTTTTTTAAGAAGCTTACCCTAACTGTACGCTATCCAATTTGTTGTCCCCTTGATTTTTTTGTACTAGCAAATGCTTGTTCCTATATTCCCTGGATCTTGTCTGTCTCCCAATTTTCTGAAAGTACCCAAAGGATAGGGTATGTCTCAAAACGTGTTCCTGGTTTCCAGATGAGCAAGCATTTGTACAAGAACTATGCCTGGCACTTAGTACAGAATCAATAAATGTTTGTTGAATGAGTAGTTTGAGTAGGTTTTCAGTAATGATGTGGTATGAGTGATCCAATGGATGAAACAAAACTGTTCTGTTTTACATTTGGATGCTTTATCACCATAACTAGAAAGCAAATGTGTCAAGGACAGGAGACATGCATTTTAAAGTGCGAGAGTTCATTGGTGCTATTGGATGGTTGCTGGTGGAAGATTCCCAAGGACCCCAAAATCAAGAAAACAGAGAATGTGTGGGGAGCCAAGGACTGGAAGATCATGGGAAAGAAGTTAAGACTTATTTTTCTCCTATCAGCCCTCTCCTCTCTTTTATCCATCCCAGGGAGATATAAAAAAGGCCAAAGCTTTGCAAGGATAGTTTAAAGAAGAGGAAAACTCTTGTAAAGGATATTGACTTTCCAGTATAATATCCCTGGGCAGAGAGCTGAACTGGTGTCAATTAGTACTCACTTAACAAGGGGGTGAAGACCTCTAGTAGCCATTTCCTGATTTCCTACAATTGCATTTTAGTATTTCTCTATGGCAGTCTCCCAATCAACAACCTTACAGTGTTCATGTCTTCTCTCTCTTTTTACTAAGTTTTTATCTACAGATAAAGTGATCCTACATATATGTATGTATGTATGTATATATGTGTGTATATATTTATGATACATACAGATATGTGTATATATATGCACACACAGGCAGACCTCAGAGATATTTCAGGTTCAGTTTCAGACTACTGCAATAAAGCAAATATTGTAGTCTGGCCGGTTTGCTCACTTGGTAGAGCATGGTGCTGATAACACCAAGGTCAAGGGTTCAGATCCCCTTACTTACCAGCCAGCCACAAAAAAAAAAAAAAAAAAAAAAAAAAAAAAAA
>NW_007733709.1:0-19517 GCF_000696425.1 Galeopterus variegatus | reverse complement strand
TCCGTTGCCGGTCACGAAAAAAGAAAAAAAAAAAAAAAAAAAAAAAAAGAGGCAAATATTGCAATAAAGTGAGAATAAAGTGAGTCACCTGAATTTTTTGGTTCCCCAGCATGTATAAAAGCTATGTTTACACTAAGATATAGTCTATTAAATGTGTGATAGCATTGTCTTAAAAATAATGTGTATACCTTAATTAGGAATCCTTTATTTCTAAACAATGTTAATGATCGTTTGAATCTTCAGTGAGTTGTAATTGTTTTGCTGGTGCAAGGTCTTGCATCAGTGTTGATGGCTACTAACTGATCAGGGTGGTGGTTGCTGAAGGCTGGGGTGACTGTGGCAATTGTTTAAAATAAGACAACAATGAAGTTTGCTGCATCATTTTACTCTTCCTTTCATGAAAGATTTCTCTGTAGCATGTGATACTGTTTGATAGCATTTTACCCACAGTAGAACTTCTTACCAAATTGCAGTTAATTCTCTCAAACCTTGCCACTGCTTTATCAACTAGGTATATGTAATATTCTAAATCTTTTGTTTTTATTTAACAATATCCACAGCATCTTCATCAGAAGTAGGGTCTATCTCAGGAAACCACTCTCTTTGCTCATCCCTAAGAAACAAATCCTCATCTGTTAAAGTTTTGTCATGAGATTGCAGCAATCCATTATATCTTCAGGCTCCACTTCTAATCCTAGTTCTCCTGATATTTCTACTACATCATTGGAATCACCTTCTTCCAAAATCTAGTTCATGCTGATACTTTGACTTCCTTTAAATAAAGAATGCTCTTAATGGCATCTAGAATGATGAATCTTTTCCAGAAGGTTTCAATTTACTTTGTCCAGATCCATCAGAGGAGTAACTATATATGGCAGGTGTAGCCTTATGAACCCTGGATCTTGGTGTTATTAGCACTACACTCTAATCAACTTAGCTAACCAGTCAGCCCCTTGTATTTCTTAAACAATATGATGTAAAAGAAGAAAGTACTCCTAGATCCATGGGCTGCAGAATGAATATTGTGGTAGCAGGCATAAAAACATTAATCTCCTCGTATATCTCCATCAGAGCTTTTGGGTGACTAGGCATTTTATCAATGAATAGTAATATTTTATTTTATTTTGTTATTTTATTTTTTTTAGAGAGAAAATAGAGACATATTTTTATTTTTTTTCCAGGAAATCCAATAGTCTTTTTTTATTCTTTTATACATTTTTTTTATTGCTCATGAACATTCATAGGTACAAAGCTAACTGTCACCACTTGTGCCCAAAGTGTGATGGCCAGATCAATACTAGCAGCATGCCCATTACAACAAGTTATGATTATTCCTTGCATCCTCCACCTAATTGATCCCCGACCTACCTCCCTCTCCCCCTTTTCCCCACCCCACTCTGCAAACCTAGGTATGTTCTCTCCCTCTGCAAGTCCAATGCACCACTATGGTCTTTCTTTCCTTCCTTCTTTCTCTCTTAGCTCCCACTCATGAGTGCGTACATGCATTAATTTTACCCCTGTACTTGGCTTATTTCTCCAAGCTCATCCATGTTGCTGAGAATGGCAGAACTTCATTCTTTTTATGGCAGAGTAGTACTGCATGGTTTATGTATGCCAGGTTTTCCTTATCCAGTTGTCCACGGATGGACATTTAGGTTAATTCCAACTCTCAGCTATTGAAAATAGAGCTGCATTAAACATGGGAGTTCAGGTATCCCTTTGACATGATGATTTACGTTTCTTTGGGTATACAGCCAGAAGTGAGATTGCTGGATCATATGGTGGGTATATCTGTAATTTTTTGAGAAATCTCCATACTGTTTTCCATAGTGGTTGTACTAATTTACAGTCCCACCAACAGTGTAGGAGCATTCCCTTCTTTCCACATCTTCACCAGTATTTGGTTATTATTTGTCATTTTGATTACAGCCAATATAATTGGGGTGAGGTGATATCTCAATGTGGTTTAATTTGCATTTCCCTGATGATTAGTGATGTTGAGCATTTTTTCATGTATCTGTTTGCCATTTGTGTGTCTTCCTTAAAAAAAAAAAATGCCTATTCAGCTCGTTTGACCATTTTTTTATTTTGGTTATTTGTTTTTTTACTGTATATTTGTTAGAGTTCTTCATATATTCTGGATACTAATCCCTTGTTGGATGCATAGTTAGCAAACATTTTCTCCCATTCTGTAGGTTGTTGTTTCACTATGTTGATTGATTCCTTTGTTGTACAGAAGTTAGTTTGATATAGTCCCATTTGTTTAACTTTCCTTTTGTTGCTTGTGCTTTTGAACTCTTGTTCATAAAGTCTGTGCCCAGACCTAGTTGCTGAAGAGTTTCCCATATATTTTCCCTTAGTAGTTTTATAGTTTCAGGTCTTATACTTAAGTCTTTAATCCATTTTGAGTTGAATTTGGTATATGGTAAGAGGTGTAGGTCTAGTTTCATTCTTCTGCATGTGGATATCCAATTTTCCCAGCACTACTTATTGAAGAGGGAGTCTTTTTCCCAATGTATGTTTTGTTGCCTTTGTCAAGTATCAATTGGCTGTAAGCCTGTGGAGTGATTTCTGGGTTCTCTATTCTGCTCCAGTGGTCAGAGTGTCTATTTTCATACCAGCAACATGCCGTTTTGGTTACTACAGCTTTGTGGTATATTTGAAGTCAGGTATTGTTATGCCTCTGGCTTTATGTTTTTTTTTTTTCACAGCATTGCTTTGGTTATTTGGGATCTTTTGCTGTTCCATATGCATGTTAAGATTTTTTTTTCCAATTCTGTGAAGAATGTCATTGGTATTTTGATGATGATTGCATTGAATCTGTAGATCATTTTGGGTAGTATGGAAATTTTCACAATGTTAACTCTTCCAGTCCAAGAGCATAGAATGTTTTTCCACCTTTTTGTGTCTTTTTGAATTTCTTTTGGTAGTGGTTTGTAGTTCTTATCATAGAGATTTTTCACCTCCTTAGTTAAATTCATTCCTAGGTAATTTACTTTTCTCATGACTGTTGTAAATGGGCTTACTTTCTTGCCTTCTCTTTCTTTTATCTCATTATTGGAGAATATAAATGCAACTGATTTTAAGATGAAGTCAAATTCTCCCTATTTGCAGATGCCATGATACTGTATATAGAAAAACCTAAAGACTCTAACAAAAAACTCTTAGAGCTGGTTAATAATTTCAGTAATGTTTCAGGATACAAAATCAATGCCCCCAAATCAGTTGTGAAGCAATATTTTAAAAGGAATATTTTCTTCTGAGCAATAGTTTTCAACAGAGAATGATTGTAGTGGAACTATTTATTATAGAGAGTAGTGGGCTTAAAATATTCAGTAAACCGTGCTGTAAACAGATGTGCTGTCATTCAGGCTTTGTTGTGCCATTTAAAGAGCACAGGCAGAGTAGATTTAGTATAATTCTTAATGGCCCTAGGATTTTGTAAAGGGTAAATGAGCATTGGCTTCAAGGTAAAGTCACCAGTTACATTAGCCCCTAACAAAAGAGTCCGCCTGTCCTTTGAAGCATTGAAGCCAGGCAGTGAGTTGTTCTCTCTAGCTATGAAAGATGGCATCTTTTTCCAATATAAGGCTGTTTCTTCTACATCAAATATATGTTGTTTAGTGTAGACATCTTTATCTGTTACCTTAACAAGATCTTCTGCATAACTTGCTGCAGCTTCTATGTCAGCACTTGCTGCTGCCTCTTGTATTTTGATGTTATGGAAACAGCTTCTTTCCTTATAACTCATGAAGTAGCCTCTGCTAGCTTCAAACTTTTCTTCTGCAGCTTCCTTACTTCTTCTAGCCTTTAGAGCTTTGAAGAGAATTGGGGCCTTTTTGCATTTACAACTTGGCTAACTTCTTCAAGAAGCCTAGTTTTTTCTAGCTATCTCGGCTTTCAACATTTTTAGCTCCCCAAGCTTAATCATTTTTTAGCTTTTTTTGACCAAGTTTTCTTTTATTTAAATTCTAAAATACATTGCCCATGGAAGTCATGTAACACAACAGACTCTTCACTAATTTTCTGCCTAGTGAAAAACCAGGAACCAACCTACCCAGCTCATCCTCTGCTTTATTATTATTATTCTTCCTAGTTTGATTTAAAGTGAGAAATTTGCAACTCTTCCCTTCACTTGAGCATTTATAAAACATTGTAGAGTTATTTACTGGCCTAATTTCAATACTGTTGTGTCTCAGGGAATAGGGAGGCCCAAGGAGAGGGAGAGAGATGGGGGAACTGCTGGTCAGTGGATCGGACGCATACAGTATCTATTAATTAAGTTTGCTCTTTTCCATGGGTGTGGTTTGTGGCACCCCAAAACAATTACAATAGTAACATCAAATATCACTGAGCACAGATCATCATAACAAATATAATAATAATGGAAATGTTTGGAATATTGTGAGAATTACCAATATGTGACACACAGACATGAAGTGAGCACATACTGTCAGAAAAATGGCCCTGGTAGACTTGCTAGACACAGAATTGCCACAATTAATTTGCCAAAAATGCATTATCTGTAAAGCACAATAAAGCAAAGTTCAATAAAATGAGGTATACCGATGTGCTTGTGTTTATATATCTTTTTCTATACCTCTATACAGTTATAATGTCCAGGTCTGAGTCTTGGCCATACTGTTTAATTGCAGTCTCACAATTAATTAGCTATGTCACATTGAATAAGTTAAACTTCCCTAAGTCCTGGTTTTCTCTTCTGAAAAATAGGGATTGAGTAGTTCCTACCTACTCAGTAGAACTGTTTTTCATTTCATCTTTCTCAACACAACTTTTTTTCTTATTAATAGACTTTATGTTGACTTTATGTTTTTACAACAATTTTAGGTTTACAGAAAAACTGAACAGAAAGTAGAAGGTTTGTCCTCCCTCTCTTCTTGCTTACAGTTTCCCCTATTAACATATTGCATTGGTGTGGTATATTTGTTATAATTGAAGAGCCAGTATTAAAACATTGGTATTAACTAAAGTTCATAGTTTACATAAGAGCTCAACGTTTGTCTTGTACAGTTCTATGGATTTTGCCAAATGCGTTATGTCATGTATTTACCATTATAGTATCATACAGAATAGTTTTGCTGCCCTAAAAATTCTGTGTTCTACCTGTTCATCTTTCTTTCCTTCCCCCTCTTTTACTGTCTCAGTAGTTTTGCTAATATAAATGTTATTGTGTTTTTAATTTCAAATTTAAATTGTTTATGCTGGTGTATAAGAAATCAACTGACTTTTATAGATTGACCTTGTATCTTGGAATCTTGCTTATGACTTCTTAGTTCCAGGAGTTTTTTGATCAATTCTTTGAAATTTTCTACATAGACCATCATGTAATCTGTGAGCAAGATAGTTTTATTATTTCCTTCCCCATCTGTATTTCTTTTCTGGTCTTATTGCATTAGCTAAGACTCCCAGTAGGATGTTGGATAGAAGTGGTGAGAGGGGACATTTTATCTCATTACTGATCTTAGAGGGAAAGCACCTAGTTTCTCACCTTTAAGTATGATGTTAGCTCTAGGTTTTTTGTAGAGTTTTTTTATTGACTTGTGGAAGTTATCCTCTATTTGTATATTGCCAAGAGTGTTTATCATGAATAGGTGATGGATTTTGTGAAATACTTTTCCTGCATTTATTGATATGATTATGTGATTTTTCTTCTTTAGCCTGTTGATATGACAGATCACATTAATTGATTTTTGAATGTTGAACAAGCCTTGCATACCTTGAAGAAATCCTACTTGTCATGGTATATAGTTCTTTTTATACATTGTTGGATTTTCTTTGTTAATATTTTATTGAGGATTTTGGCATCTATATTTATGAGTGGTATTGGTCAGTAGTTTTCTTTTCTTATAATATCTTTTTCTAATTTTGGTATAAGGATAATGCTTGCCTCATAAAAAGGGTTAGGAAGTGTTCCCTCTGCTTCTATTTCTGGACCAGATTGCATAGTATGGTATTATTCTTTAAATGTTTGGTGGAATTCACCAAACCCATCTGGGCCAGGTCCCTTTTGTTTTGTTCTGAAAAGTTATTGATTTAGCTTCTTTGGTAGATAGAGGCCTATTTATATTATTTATTTCTCTTTGTGTGAGTTTTGGTAGATTGTGTTTTTCAAGAAATTTATTCATTTCTTCTAAGTTATCAAATCTGTGTACTTAGAGTTGTTCATGAAATACCTTTTAAAATACTTTTAATAGTTACAGGATCAATAGTGATGATCTCTTCATCACTTATGATATTAGTTATTTGTGTCTACTCTCTTTTTCTCTTGGTTAGTCTGGCTGGGGATTTTTCAATTTTATTGATCTTTTCAAAGAACTGCTGTTAATTTTGTTAATTTTCTCTATTCTATTGGTTTTCTATTTTTAATTTTGTTGACTTTCGATTGGATTTTTATCATTTCTTTTCTTTTAATGTTGAATGAATGAATTTGGTATTCTTTTTCTAGTTTTCAAAGATGAATGCTTTGACTATTAATTTAATTTAATTTATTTTTCATTTCCCTTCTTTTTTGGGGAGGTGGGGTGGGAGTGGCTGGACAGTATGGTGATCTGAAAGCTTGATGTTGGTGTTATCAGTACCATGCTCTAACCAAGTGAGCCAACTGGCCATCCCCCAAACTATTCATTTTAGATCTTTTTTTCTTTTCCAACATGCATTCAGTAGGGTAAATTTTCCTCTAAGCATGGTTTTTGCTACATCACAGAAATTTTGGTTGTTTGTATTTTTGTTTTTATTCAGTCCAAATTAGTTTTTAATTTCACTTGACAATTCTTTGAGCCATGTATTATTTAGAAGTGTGTTGTTTAATCTCCATTATTTTTGGAATTTCCCGGCTATCTTTCTATTATCGATTTTTAATTTAATTCAGTTGTAGCCTAAGCACATACTTTGTATGATTTCTATGCTTTTGAATTTATTAAGGTATTATTTTTTTTTTAGAAGTGTGTTGTTTAATCTCCATTATTTTTGGAATTTCCCGGCTATCTTTCTATTATCAATTTTTAATTTAATTCAGTTGTAGCCTAAGCACATACTTTGTATGATTTCTATTCTTTTGAATTTATTAAGGTATTATTTTTTTAAAAAATATTTTATTTTGTCAATATACAATGTGGTTGGTTATTGTGGTCAATTACCAAAACCTCCCTCCCAACAATGTCCTTTCTGTTTGCTTGTCGTATCAACTTCAAGGAATTGTAATTGTTGTGTCTTCCTCCCTCCCCACCCCCTTGTTGTTTGTGTATTTATTTATTTATTTATTTTTAGCTCCCACAAATAAGTGAGAACATTATTAAGGTATTTTTAATGACCTAGAATGTGGTCTGTCTTGATGTATGTTCCATATGAGCTTGAGTAAAATATGCATTAAGCTGTTGTTTGATGATGTATTCTGTAATTGTCTATTAGATTCAGTTGATTGATAGTGCTGTTCAGTTGAACTGTTATCCTTACTAAAATTCTGCCTCCTGGATCTGTTAATTACCAATAGCAGGGTATTGAAAAACCCATTTATAATAGTAGATTAATCTATTTCTCCTCATAGTTTTCTCAGTTTTTGCCTCATGTATTGGAAGCTCTGTTATTAGGCATATACACATTAAGTATTGTTATATCTTTTTAGAGAATTGATAATTTTATCACTATATAATGCCCCTCTTTATCCCTTATAATTTATCTTGCTCTGAAGTCTTCTGTATCTGAAATTAATACATCTACTCCTGCTTTCTTTTGGTTAGTTTTAGCATGGTATATCTTTTTCATCCCTTAACTTCTAGTCTATCTGTGTCTTTATATTTAAACTTGTTTTCTTGTAGATAACATATAGTTTTCTAAAATCCATTCTGACATTCTCCATATTTTTGTAACTTATTTCTAATCAAACATATTTATCAGGTACAGTGTGTTGTTTTTATAAATGCAAATACTGCATAATGATGCACTGAGCATGGATAGCATAACCATCATGTAAGTATTTATCTTTTCTATGTGGTCATTGTTTTCAAGATCCTCTTTTCTATAACAGCCATTCTAATTCAAGTGAGATGATATCTCATTGTATTTTTAATTTGCATTTCCCAATGACTACTGATGAGCATTTTTTCATATACCTATCAGCCATTTATGTGTCTTCTTTTGAAAAATGTCCATTCAGGTCCTTTGCCCATTTTTTGATTGGGTTAATTGTTTTTGGTTTTTTTTTTTTTGAGTTGTTTGAGTTCTTTCTATATTCTGGATGTTAGCCCCTTGTCAGATGCATAGTTTGCAAATACTTTTTCCCATTCTATAGGTTGTCTCTTCAATTTGTTGAATGTTTCCTGTGCTGTGCAGAAGGTTTTTACTCTGATGTAATCCCATGTGTCTATTTTTGCTTTCGTTGCCTGTGCCTTTGAAATCTTGTTCAAAAAAGTATTGCCCAGTCCAATTTTACATGACATTTACCATATTTTTTTCTAGTAGTTTCAGGTCTTAAATTTAGGTCTTTGATCTATTTTTAGTTGAATTTTGTTTATGGTGAGAGATAGGAATCTAGCTTCAATCTTCAGCATGTGGAAATCCAGTTTTCCCAGCATCATTTACTAAAGAGGCTGTTCTTTCTCCAATGTATATTTTTTTGCATCAGTAAAATAGGTATACTGGCAACAAATTACCTCAATTTTTGTTTGTCTGAGAAAGTATTTATTCTTTCTTCACTTTTGAAGGAAAATCGATGGGATACAAAATTCTAGGTTGAGTTTTTTTCTTCTTTAAGCACTTTAAATATTCTACTTCAGTCTCTTCTTGCTTGTGTGGTTTCTGAGGACAAGACTGATATAAAACTTATCTTTGTTCCTCTGTAGGTAAGGTAGGATTTTTCTACCTTCTCTTCTTTCAAGATTTTCTCTGTCTTTGATTTCCAACAGTTTGAATGTAGTTTGTCTATTTTTTTTTTTTTTGGATATTTATCCTTTTTGCTATTCTCTGAGCTTCCTGAACCATCCTGTAGTTTCGTGTCTGTCATTAATTTCGAAAAGTTCTCAGCCATTTTTACTTCATTTCAAATATTTCTTCTGTTCCTTTCTCTGTTTCTTCTCCTTCTGGTATTCTCATTACTTACGTGTAATTATCTCTTAGTTCTTGAATATTCTGTTTCTTTTTTTATTCTTTTTTTCTTTCCATTTTTTTGTTTTGAAAGTTTCTATTTACATATATTCAAGCTCAATGACTTTCCTCTGTTATGTCCAGTCTACTGATGGGCCCATCAAAGGCTTTCTTAATTTCTGTTGCTGTTTTTTAAATTTCTAGCATTTTCTCTTGATTCTTTTTAACAGTTTTTATCTCTCTGCTTACATTACTCATTGTTCTTTTATGTTGTATACTTTTTTCATTAGAACCCTTAGCACATTTTAAATTTTCTTTCTGATTATTCTAAAATTTCTGCCATATCTGAGTTTGCTTCTGACATTTACTTAGTCTCTTCACATTGTACTTTTTGGCTTCTAAAATGCCTTGTAATTTTTTTGTTGCAAGCAAGATATGATGTATTGATTAAAAGAAACTGAGTTAGATAGGCCTTTGGTGGAAGATTTTATGTTTGTCTGGCAAGGACTTAGACTGAATTTACTGTTTGCTGTAGCTGTCAGAGGCTAAAATTTCCTGTCATATTTTTGTTTTTGTCTCCTCTGTTCTCTTTGGGTTTCCCTGGAAACTACTTCTTAAATAGGATCTGAGGCTTGCAGTCTTTCAGCTTTGAATACCTGTTAAGGAGCTTTATTGATGTGATGATAAGGTGTGGAGGGGAAGGAATTTGTTCTGTAGTCCTATGTTTAAGTTTCAATCTTTTAATGAGCTAAAGATAGGCATATCCCTTTCCCGATATCAAAGGCTACAAAGAACTGCAGTTGGATATTTGCCTTCTTCAAGTTGGTTAAGGTTTGATACAATCCCAGTAAATTCGGCTCTGGCAAAATAGTTTTCCTTTAGGGCAGGCCTGGGTAAGGAGAACAGAGAACTCTGGGTATATTTCAAAATGATTATTTTTTCTGTCTCCTTGAGGGAAACACAGGGACTTTTTCTCCCATATTCATGGTGAGAACTTGGTAGAGTTCCTAGAAGTAAAACTCATGAAAGTTTGGAGATCCCTCCCTAAAGCTGTCTCCAGTTTTCAGAACAGCTGTTTGTTCTGTGACCTCACTTTTCTGATGGGGTTCTCAGAAATGTTATTGATTTTCAGTTTTTCTGTTTGCTCAGTTTTTTTTTTTCAATCATAAAGATGGGAGTGATGGCTTCCAAGCTCTTTCTATGTTGTATTGGAAACCACTGTTTTTTAAATATAAGATGTAATATCTATATAAAGCACTTAGCACAATGCATGGTGCATAGTGAGAACATATTTTTAGCTCTTACTTTTATTTATTCTTATTCCATTGAAAAAATAATTTTCTAATCATTATGAAATAACAACATGATATAATAGGTATCACAAGAGTCACTACTCTGAGCATGTTAAAAATCATCTCTGTATGAAATAACAGATTTAGGGAAGAAATGTGCTATGGACTGATGTCTGCAATTAAAACTGGAGGATGATATTGGCATGAAGAACAAACCTGATCTGAAAGCTGGGCGAGAGAACCTGTGACAGGAGGGAGCGGTGAGGAACATGAAGGACAATAGCAGAAATTGGGATGAAGGGAGTGTAAGTTTGGGAATAGGAAAGGCGATGAAGGTCGTAATCGCCTCTTTATTTCTTTTTTTCTTTTTTATATTTTTGGTGGCTGGCCAGTATAGGGCATAATAGCCTCTTTAGATGTTTGACCCATAGCAAAATTCATACAGCCAGCTTTGTCTTTTGTATTCAGAGATGGTGCTTTCTGAAGGGGATTTTTATTTGTGCCAAGAGATGCTGCTGAATGGTTTATACCAAGAAAAGCCCTTTGGTTCATAGCTGTCGCCACTGTTTAGAACAAAGCTGTCATAGACGTGCGGCCTGCCCAACCTCTTTACTCAGACAGAGCTTCCCCCTCCCTGATACTGTGGCTTTACTGGTTCTGTGTGCTACTGAGTTTTCCAATAGTTCAGAATTGTCACAGCATTTGAAAAACACCAGTAAAATGTTCTTTCTCTTCTGCCTGCTTGTGGCCGTCTCAGTTTGCCACAGGGTGATTGTTTATGGCATATTTTCTCCTTTAGCACAGTTGCTTTTTTACTGAATATCATTTCTGAGTAGATCTTGAAATATTTTTTTGCTTCCAGGACCTCATGGTCAGCAATCTGCCTTACCTTTCTGTGTTAAGATTGGAATGTTGTTCCACCCGGTGATATCACTTCAGAAAACCAATTCTACACTTATAAAATAGAAAGGTCAGCTTGGCAGCCCTAGAAAAGGTTTGACCCTAACTTTACCATGAACTTTGAATTTATTCTAGATCTTGATTGCATTATTAGTTTCCTTAATAGACTGGATCATATGAGTCACCTGGGGAGTTGCTTAAAATTAAGATTTCTGTACATCACCTCAGAACTTCTAAAACATATCAGTGGGGGTGGGGAGGACCCTGGAAACCTGTATGTTAAGTAGCACCTGTAACATTGCAGGTCAGGTTACAAATTGGCAGCAGCGACAAAACACACGCACAGATGCAAACATGGATTCACAAGCTATAGATTCACAATTTATTTAGTTAAGGAAATGATGTAATGGAAGTGTGATGACTAAACACAGCAGGAACAGACAGCCTGTCTCTGCAGTGCCTTTCCCATGCTTCTTTCTCCTATAGCTAGGATTGAAAAAGAAAGTGACACTTGGCTCTGTCCCTGCTTTTTAATTATAGGGTTTATATTATTATTAGCGAACACTTTATTCTACAATTTTGGCCTTTCCTTTTAAGGCAGGGGTCAACAAATTGTTCAACACCTGGTTGTATATGGCCTGAGAGTTAAGAATGGTTTTTGCATTTTTAAATAGTTGATTCTACAATTTTGGCCTTTCCTTTTAAGGCAGGGGTCAACAAATTGTTCAACACCTGGTTGAATATGGCCTGAGAGTTAAGAATGGTTTTTGCATTTTTAAATAGTTGAAAAAAATCAAAAGAAGAACATTTCATGCCATATGATAATCATATGAAATTAAAATGTTAATTTTACTGGAACCCAGCCATACTCATTTCTTTACTTACTATGGGTAACTACTTTTGCACTGTAGTAGCAGGGCTGAGTTGTTACGACAGAAACCACGTGATCCCAAAGCCTGGAATATTCACTATCTTGATCTTTACAGAAAAAGTGTGACAACCTCTGATCTAAGAAGTAGGGGCTTGCAAAAATAAGGGAGGAGCAACAACAATGGCCTTTGCCTCTATCTCTGTTAACAGCAGCCTCTGATCTAAGGGAATGTTGGCAGGTATTAGACTCTCCTGGTTCATAAACCAAATAAACCATCAGATCAGCAAGATCCCATTCTTGTGGGATCCAAGAGTGAGCACCCAGGTGATCCTGAACACTGTCCCTTATTCCTATTCTCCTAGTTCCTGGAAATAGTTTTCCATATTTAACCCCAACTCTGATTCCATACCCTCTTGCTGGAGGTTCTGATACTGAATTTGAGCTAAATAACACAGTCCCAAATCCATTGCCCCCACGACAGCCTAGATGAGTCATGCGGTCTGGAGAATTTAGGAAACAGCAACCGAGTTTAACTTTTTCCTCTGATAGATGAAATGATGGACTTGCTTGCTAGGAAGTTAAGTGATGAGCTAAAGGTGTTTGCAGCTGATTTTGGCAGTGATGAACCAGACCCCAATTCTTTGGATACCTTTCTGGTTGTTATGTTATGTGCCTTAAGACAATTCCTAGTAGACTGGCTTTGTGAGCATACAAGTTGGGACAACTTTCAAGACATAGGTCACACTCTAAATGCAAATAGATGAGAAACTTACCTTTCTGAATTGAAAAGGTTGTTTTAAGTGGAAACCAGGAGGTTTCCTGAGGCTCCTGTCATTACTCTTAGTGTTAGCTTTTTAAAAAGCTTAAGGGCCAGAAAGCTTGAGGTGGGGGAGAAAAAATGTTGATAAAGATCAATTATGGTGCACTCTGACATCTAAATTTGTAGTCTTCCTTTCTAACTAGTATTAAAAAAAACGTTTATGCCAAATCCAGTCATATATTCCAAACCAGACCAAAACAAACAAAACAAAACAAAAACCGTACTTTCAATTGTAGCACATAAATCAAAAAAGCTAAAGATAGAAGACTGAAGCTAATTAATTTTCCATTTTATTTATCTAAACTTTGATCAATCAAATGTGACTCACTCACTAATTGCTAAACAGTTATCAATGGATAAAGAAAGAGCTTTATCAATAATGTTATGGCAAAATTCTCAGACATAACATTACATCAATTTGTTTTTAACTGGAAGAATATTAAAAGTAAAGGATTTATCTTGACCTCAGTTATATAATTACTTCCCAGCATCACCTGGCCTCTTATATTCTAAGTGGAAACCACAACAAATTAGAGGCTCTGAAACTGTGTTTCCCAGGTAAAATATGTTTATGAGAAATAAATAGACATTCTATAGCTTCCTCTTGGAGGATGCTAACATATTGAAATCTAACAAAATTTTTTTTGGAAATGTTTTATCATTTCCCAAATTTGACCCAGGGACATGTTATTTTCACCTTTTACATGTCAACACTGCACAGAGCACCATGAAGCATACTATGGGGTGCTGGTCTAGGTATGAGGCTTCTTGTAATAAAGTTGGCTTCCACATAAAAGGGTTATTGGAAATTTTGATTATTGTAGGACAGCATCAGGATTACTGGAAGAGAAGAAGTGATGTGGTCTTAGGTACTGTAATAAAGTTGGCTTCCACATAAAAGGGTTATTGGAAATTTTGATTATTGTAGGACAGCATAAGGATTACTGGAAGAGAAGAAGTGATGTGGTCTTAGGTACATGTATCTCTAGAGACCCGGAGTTCATGCTCAGAATGTGGTGTGGACCTAATTTGGGGAGCAGGAGAGATGCCACAGGAGCCCAGATGTGTGCTCCACATCACTAGATCAGCAACCAAACTCTGTAACCATATTTTTTATGGGTAAGGATTTTAGTGTCCAGTAATATTTTTAAAAATATTTCCTAAATTTATTTTTATATTACCAAAATCCTCTACAATAAGTTGGAACTCATTCTCTTACGATGATAAAAATATTTTAATATTGGTGTATTTATGCTTTTAAAATATGTTATATATGTTTTAAAAATCTGTTATTTAAACTGAAGTTTCTACCAGTCCATTATAACATGAGAAAACCCAATTTAGTTTAGTTTCTATAAATCAAAATTAATTTGATTAAAATAATGTCTTCTGAGTGGATTCTGGGAGGTGGCAGAATAGGAAGAACACGAAATCTGTCTCTGCACCTAGACAACAATTGCACTGGAACAATCTGCCTGATGTAACTATTTTGCAACTCTGGAGTCTACTGAAGGCTTGCAACTCTAGGCTTGTACAGTAAATTGTAGTTAATTTAGGTTAATTCCTGCTCTCATACAGTTGATGCAATCCATCCTCGACCCCTCAAGTCCCTTGGCAGGCAGCTTTGCACATGTTTCTGGAGATGCTTGCAGAAGCCATGGTGGACAAAAAGGATCCTGCCTTCCAAATATCTGGCAATTGTGTTTTGACTGCTCACTGCTGCTTCTGATCACAGAGGTGCAAAGAAGCAGCGACTAGTGTTGCACCTCTCTTTTCATTTTGTTGATTGTTTCCTTTGTTGTACAGAAGCTTTTTAGTTTGATGTAATCCCATTTGTTTATTTTTTCTATTGTTGCTTGTGCTTTTGGGGCATTATTCATAAAGTCTTTGTCCAGTCCTACTTCCTGAGGTTTTTTCCTGTTTTCTTCTAGGAATTGTGTCATTTCAGGTCTTAAGTCTTTAATCCATTTTGAATTAACTTTGATATATGGTGAGAAGAATGGGTCTAGTTTCATTCTTCTACACATAGATATCCAGTTTGCCCAGCACCATTTACTGAAGAGGTTGTCCTTTCCCCAATGTATGTTCTTGGTGCCTTCATCAATGATCAGTTGGCTGTAAGTATATAGGTTGAGTTCTGGGTTCTCTGTTCTGTTCCATTGGTCCATATGTCTGTTCTTATGCCAGCATCATGCTGTTTTGGTTATTATAGCTTTGTAGTACAGTTTGAAGTCAGATAATGAAATGATTCCAGATTTATTTTTTATGCTTAGGATTGCCAGGACTATTTGGGGGTCTTTTGTTGTTCCATATGAATTTTAAGGTTGTTTTATCTATTTCTGTGAAGAAAGTCATTACTATTTTGATGGGGATTGCATCAGATAAGTAGATTGCTTTGGATAGTATGGATATATTCACAACATTAATTCTTCTAATCCTTGAACATGGAATGTCTTTCCATCTTTTGCTGTTCTTTTTAACTTCTCTAAGTGGCGTTTTGTAGTTCTCATTGTAGAGAGCTTTTACCTCTTTAGTTACATTTAGTATCAGGTATTTTATTCTTTTGGTAACTATTGTAAATAGGCTTCCTTTCTTGGTTTCTTTTTCTGCTTGTTCATTGTTGGTGTATAAGAACACTACTGATTTTTGTGTATTGACTTTGTATCCTGCGACTTTACTGAATTATCGGCTCTAGGTGTTTTTGGGTAGAATTATCGGTTTTCTCATTTATAGGATCATGTTCATCTGTGAACAGTGACAATTTGACTTCATCTTTTTCAATGTAGATGCCCTTTCTTTCTTTCTCTTGCCTGATTGCTCTGGCTCATACTTACAACACTATGTTGAATAGGAGTGGTGAGAGTGGGCATCTTTGTCTTGATCCTGTTCTTAAGGAAAAGTTTTCAGTTTTTGCCCATTCAGGATGATGTTGGCAATGGGTTTGTCATATATGTCTTTTACTGTGTTGATATACTTGCCTTCTATATCTAATTTGTTGATGATCCTTATCATGAAGGGATATTGAATTTTGTCAGATATTTTTTCTGCATCTATTGAGATAATCATATGGTTTTTATCCCTGCTTTTGTTGATGAGGTTTATCACATTTATTGATTTGTGTATGTTGGAACCTCTTTGCCTCCCCAGGATGAATCCCACTTGATCATAGTGTATATTCTTTTTGATGTGCTGTCATATTCTGTTTGCTAATATCTTGTTGAGGATTTTTGCATCTATGTTCATCAAGGATATCAGCCTGTAGCTTTCTTTTTTTTGTTTGTCTTTTTTCTGAATTTGGTATCAGGGTGGTGCTGGCCTCATAGAATGAATTTGGGAGAATTCAGCAGTGAAGCCATCTGGTCCCGGGCTTTTCTTTGTAGGGAGACTGCTGATTACTGCATCAATCTCATTTCTTGTTATTGGTCTCTTCAGGTTTTGTATTTCTTCTTGGTTCAGTCTCAGTAGTTTTTGTGTCCAGAAATTTATCCATTTCCTACAGGTTTTTAAATTTGTTGGTGTATAGTTTTTCATAATCATCTCTAAGATTCTTTGTATTTCTGTGGTATCAGTTTTAATGTCTCTTTTTTCATTTCTGAATTTTGTTATTTGGGCATTCTCTCTTCTTCTTTTTTTTTCTTTTTGTGATTTTGACCAATGGTTTGTCTATTTTGTTTATCTTCTCAAAAAAAAAAAACAACTTTTATTTCAGTGATTTTTTTTTTTTTGTATCATTATTTTGGTCTCTTTCATTTAGTTCTGGTCCGAGATTAATTATTTCTTTCCATCTACTAGTTTTGGGATTAGATTGTTCTTGTTTTTGTAGTTCTTTGAGATTTAAAATTAGGATGTTTATTTAAAGTCTTTCTGTTCATTGATATAACCACTTATTTTAATAAACTTCCCTTGTAATACTGCTTTTGTAGTATCCCATTGGTTTTGGAAAGCTGTACTATATTTTCCTTCCTTTTAAGGAGGTTTTTGATTTCCTGCTTTATTTCTTCTTTGATCCACTCGTTATTCAGGAGCATGTTGTTTATTTTTTATGAATTTATATAGTTTCCATAGGTTTTTTTTTTGTTGTTGTTAATTTCAAGTTTTCTTCATTGTGGTTTGAAAATATACTTGATGTGATTTCAATCTTTTTAAATTTGTTGGGACTTAATTGTTATCTAAAATGTGGTCTATCCTGGAGAATAATCCATGTGCTGATGAGAAGAATGTATATTCTGCCATTGGATGAAATTTACCGTATGTGTCTGTCAAGTCCATTTGGTCTAAGGTACTGTTTAAATCCAATATTTCTCTGCTGATTCTTTGTCTAGATGATCTGTCCAATGCTGAGAGTGGTGTGTTAAAGTTCCCAACTATTACTGTGTTGGGGTCTATCCCTCCCCTTAGATCCAATAGCAGGTGCTTTATACATCTGGGTGCTCTGATGTTGGATACATATATATTAATGATTGTTACATCTTCTTGCTGCATTGATCCTTTTTCATTTATATAATATCCTTCTTTGTATCTTTTTATGGTTTTTGGTTTGAAGACTGTTTTATCTGATATGGCAACTCCTGCTCATTTTATCATTTCCATTTGCATGGAATGTCTTTTTTCATACTTTCGCTATTAGTCTATGTGTGCCTTTATTGGTAAAGTGAGTTTCTTGCAGGCAGTATATAATTGGGTCTAGTTTTTTAATCCATTCGGCCAGTCTATATCTTTAAATGGGAAATTTAGTTTATTTACATTCAGGATTGTTATTGAAAGGTATTGCCTTATTTCTGCCATTTTATTAATTTCTCTATAGTTGTTATGTTCCTTATATTTTTTATGTTCCTTTCTTTCCCTTTTATTGTTTATCTTTGCTGTGGGATTTTTTTTTTTGTAGTGATAAAATACATTTTCTTTCTCTGTCTCATTCACATATCTGTTACTAATAGTTTTTATTCTGTCTCATGTATTTATGGTGACATATATCTCTCTTTTGATTCTAGATATAGGACTCCCTTGAGGATTTGTTGAAGGGGCAGTCTGTGGTGGTGAATTCCTGCAGTTTTTTTGTCTGGGAAAGATAGTATTTCTCCTTCATTTCTGAAGGAAAGCTTTCCTGAATATAGGATTCTATAGTTTTTTTCTTTTAGCACAAATCTATATTCTAGTTTTTTTTCTTTTAGCACACGGAATATGTCGCTGCATTCTCTCCTGGCCTGTAGGGTTTCTGTTGAGAAACGTACTGTTAGGCTGGTGGGCAGTCCCTCTTAGGTAATTTGACACCTTTCTCTTGCTGTTTTAGAATTCTTTCTTTGTTTTTGACTTTTGATAATTTGACTACAATGTGTCTCAAGAAGGTCTTTTTGGGTTGAATCTGTTTGGGGATCTTTGAGCTTCTTGCATCTATAAAACGGTCTCTCTCCCCTAATTTGGAAAGTTTTTGGCTATTATTTCATAAAATAGACTTCCAATGCCTTTTCCTTTCTCTTCTCTCTCCTGTACACCTGTGATATGGATATTTGTATGCTTAAGGTTCTCAGAAAGATTTTGCAGATTTTCTTCATTTTTTAAAAATTCTCTTTTTCTTTTTTGAGGTTTAACTGTGTTTATTCAAAAAAGCTTGTCTTCTAGTTTGGAAATTCTTTCTCCTGCTTGTTTTAGCCTGATGTTTATGTTCTTTGTTGTATTTTTATTTTTTTAATGAATTCTTTGGTTCCAGGATTTCTGCTTGATTTTTTTTATTGCTGTATCTCTTTGTTGAATTTCTCATACATGACTTCAAATTTCTTTTTGACTTAATTGTGGTTTCTGCCTATTTTTCATCCATCGTTTTGAGTTTCCTTAGTGTTGCCCTTCGGGATTCCTCCTCAGTCAATTTGCCAATTTCCTGTTGTCTGGGGTCTAGTATTGGATAATTGTAGTCTTCTTTTGGGGAGTCAAGCTTTCTTGTTTTTCATGCTTGTCATATCTCTCACTGACGTCTGGGTATCTGGTGGTGTAGTCACTTCTTTTAATATTAGGAATGGCTTTTGAAGGTGAAGACTCTTTCCTGTAGAAGTATTCTATATTGACAGCCAAGTTGAGTGTTTTAAGTTTGGGTCTGGGTGAATGCAGAAGTGCAGCTCTTTTGTGACATCCTCAACTGTATTCAATCTTAGAGTTGTCTGTGTGTGCCTTTGTGGTCTAGGCGGAGGGGCCTTTGGCAGTTTTTTGTTGGGGTGGGTTTCTTGTTGCGGTGACTGATTTGCTGATTGGGTAGATGTGTACTGTTGCAGCAGTTCCTGGTAGGTCTGTAGAGGGTCACTGGCTCAGCTGTTGAGCCTGGAGCAAGACTGTGTGGATGCCGCAGTATCCAGCAGCTTTCTAGAGCGGTACTGTAGGGAACAAAAGCTGCTACCCAGACAACTGTTGCCAGGCCTTGCAGCTTTGGAGGTGGCTGCCTGATCAGCTGTTGAGCCTGGAGCAAGACTGTGTGGATGCCGCAGTATCCAGCAGCTTTCTAGAGCGGTACTGTAGGGAACAAAAGCTGCTACCCAGACAACTGTTG
>NW_007733708.1:105077-105728 GCF_000696425.1 Galeopterus variegatus | reverse complement strand
ACTGAGGGTTGCGATCCGTTGCCGGTCATGAAAAAAGACAAAAAGGAAAAAAAAAATAGAAAACGTAGAGGTGGCCGGTTAGCTCAGTTATTTAGAGCTCAGGGTTAAAACCCCAAGGTCAAGGGTTTAGATCCCCATACTGGCCAGCTGCCAAAAAAAAAAAAAGTTCATAAGGTGAAATTTAAAAATGGAAGTGTAAACATTTCCTTGCTTCATCCTAGAGTATTCATGCAGTGTGTGTGCCTCTGGTTGAAGACCACAGATCTAGAGTAGTTTCTAAGCTGCAGTTGCAACCAATTAGTAGGTCATGAAATCTATTCATTGGGACAGACACAGCATTTATTTTTTTTTAATGAAATAGAATAGAAAATATCAAAGCACTTCATATAGTAAGGATATTATTTTGTGGAACAATTTCAGTTATATGTGTACTGGTATGTAGTGTAAAACATCATTTCTTACTGCTATAGTCCTACCATGGATCTTTATCTAACAAGTTTGAAAGCTGTTGACCTAGGAAATAGTTATAAGCAGGGTTCTTCTGTTTCACATTATATCCACAACCTGTAAAATGTAGGTTTATCTTCTTTCCTTCCATTCCTCACTGGATCTCTATGAAGCCTTTCTGGGGTGTGATTGACATATAAAAAG
>NW_007733708.1:72456-104150 GCF_000696425.1 Galeopterus variegatus | reverse complement strand
CTCCTCCCAGAGCCCAGCAGCCACCATTCTTCTCTGCTTCTGAGTTTGACTATTTAGATTCCACGTACAAGTGAGACTTCCTATACTCTTGAGAGCACTTTTATTTTATCCATGTTATCCCGCCAGGAATGTTCTGTACCTGCCTTCCCCATACAGCTGTGTAGGCCCAAGAGATCCTGGATTCAAAAGCCTTAGTCTGCCCCCTTAGTCTGGGGACTGGATTCATGTCTTTCACTTGAACCATTAAAATGTTACAACTAACTATACAGTAGTGTATCTTGCATTAAATCTACATGGGGTGCTTTTGAAAATAACCCTGCCTAGGAATTCAGAAGTGGAAGGTCAAATTCCGTTATCCAACTAATTATGTTATGAAGGTATGTCACGTAACTTCTCTGGATTCATTTCCTGGTTCATTGCCAACACTAGACTATATCATCTCTTTCCCTTCCAGCTCTGTATCAGTGGATCAGAGTAAAAAAGAATTGTTGCTTTTTTATAGGCAACTTTATTGTAATATGGTGACCAAATGAGCCACTGTAGCGTGTGGCAGTACCCCTAGAATCATTCTGGTATGTTTTTGTTCATAAATAGCAATCTGTTGTTACAATTAACTACGTAATGTCACTTGTTCAACCTTAAGAGCAATAGTTTTCTTATGAACTGAAAAACACCTTTGTATTATAAAATGTGTTATAGATGCACTTAACATCTGATGAGACTTCTTCAATTTTATTAACAAGGTCATTTAACCTTCCAAACAAGTAGTGGAACCTCAAAAATAAGTGTAACAGCCCCCTTTAAAACAATTTCAAGAAACCACCTTTCTTTGATTTTTAGTTTCCTCATGTTTCAAAATGAAATTTTACCTATAGTGAATTCTTCCAAGGGAAGGAAACTGCTTATTCAAAGAGCAGTAAGGGATGTAAATTAGTATTCTTAGGGAATTTGAGAATCATGTAGCAATAGCCTTGCTTTATCTTTTGAGAGTAGCACTTCATTTTCTCTTGTTCCTTCTAGCTTCCTATTTCATATCTGTCACTGATGGTTTTTACTAGATTGGCCAGTTTTTATTATCCAAAGTAATATTAATTATAATTACTGGCTAAAGTTCTATGTGCATATTACGTAAGCACAATCCATAGACCATTCATTACTTTGAAATGTCTAATGTGAAACTTTTCCTATAATACTATCTTCTTTGGTTACGATAGTTTAATTTTTGTAATTGATTGTATATTGAAAGATTGATACCCTTTTCCTCCTGTCATTTTTTTCCTTTATATTTACAGTTTTAAAAATAAAAGAAAATGTCTAGAATCTCTGTGCTGTCTGATTCAGTAGCCACTAGCCATAAGTGACTGTTTAAATTTAAATTGGTTAAAATTAAATAAATTAAGATTTCTGTTCCTCCATCTCAGTAGCCATATAGCCACATGTGGCTAGTAGCTAACCCTGTTGGATAGTACAGATAAAGGATATTCCCATCATCACAGAAGTTTGATTTGACAGCTGTGGATTAGATGTTTTCTAAAAGGAAAGATCAAAACTGGAAGTCAAAAGTAAATTTATTTTATTGTATTGTATAAATGGTTCCAATGCAAAGATATCTACCAGTAACTTTTTGTAGTTTTTCTCCTTTTGCCAGTTTGGAATATATTCTGGTTGTGATTGATCAGTTTGTAAATATGTAAAATATATCATTATATAATAGATCTGGGAGTTTTTTCTTCCTGATATCACTTCATATTTGTAACGAATAGGCAGCTTCTCGAGACACAATATTATTGAAAGAGAATGTTACGTGTTTAGAAGTTTCAGAAGTTTGGTAGTTCACATTTGATTTCAGTTAAAAGAGATGTTTTGTTAGTTTGTGGTTTTAATGAATTATAGGTAATATTATTAAGTAAATATCATATAATACATGTAATAATACTGGCCTGAGAAGTGAGCTTTTAATAGTGTCTAATTTTTATTTAATCTTGCGAAAGATTGAGAAAGTAAATCCTTTATTTTATGCAATTTATAGTTTCATGCATGAGTTGTTGACTTAAGAGCTTTGACAGATGGGACAAAGGAAAAAAGCCAAACTGAGCAATGGATGTTTTGGCGGGATTAAGAGGATTGGTTGGGGAATAAGAAAATCCAGTGTCAAGGGACCGCAGGGGTGAACCTTAGAGGCTGAAAGTGACTGAGAGGATGGCACATTGTGGTGTCTCTGGAGGATTTTCTTGGGATTGATGAGAATAATTTAACAGTGACCTCGCTTTCCTGGCAATCTGCTCAGCTTATATGTCCATGTAGGCATGCCGTGCCGGTGTTGGCAGCAAGGTCACCCCTGAGCTCCATAAGGCAAATGACAGCAATTGCTTTTGCTCCTTTTGCCTATTTCTATTTCCTAATCAGGAGATGAGCCCTGGGGCATTAATAATGCTGAAATTTCATCCCAGGAGATGTGAGAACAGTGTAGCAAACAGAAATCCTTGCTGCCTAGGTTTGGGGGTTTTCTTGTTTTGCTTTTTGTGTGTTTTGCCTTGTTAGATCCTGTAGGTCTTAGCGATAAGTAAAGCTCTTGAGTTTTAAAAAGTTTGGGGTTTTGTTTCACGGTATGTGGGATCCGAACCCTCGGACGGGAGCGCCACCGCGCTTCCCAAGCGGCGCACAATCCAGTGCGCCACCGGGCCGGCCTATAACAATGGTTTTAATTCTGTGGTACGTTCAGCTTTAAAAACTGAATGTATCTGGATGACAGAAATTTGAAAATTAATCAAAAATTTAAGTCTGGGGCAAGATTATTGTGTGAAATTTTAAATTTTAATATAACAATGGTTTTAATTCTGTGGTACGTTCAGCTTTAAAAACTGAATGTATCTGGATGACAGAAATTTGAAAATTAATCAACCAAATGATAATGGTGTTAGTAATATGCTTTAGTTTATATTTGAAATATACAGTGCTGAAAATAAATGTTCATTTTTGTTGCTGGAAGAATAGTTTTACATTTTATAATTATGGTGAATGTAGAAAAAAGAGGAAAAAGTATCCAGCCTAGGATACAGCAGAACAATGCAGGGCATGCAGTTATTTTAGTCATCTAATATGTCAGCATTCAAGAATCTGAACCGATTGTTTAAAAAAAATCTTGTACTTTGTTTCTTTTGTTGCTCATTTCCAACTTTGTCATCTGTCAGAATGCAAAAAAAAATTATCCTTCTATAACCATTGACAGGATAACACAAAAGCTGTCTCCAGGTCGATATTTTGCAGCAATATTTTTAACATACGAACAGTAGTTTTTATAATTTCACCTTGGTGCTCAACCATTTATTATCGTATCAGAAGCATGTCAGTAATTCCTTTCTAAATGTCTGCTTCTTTTAGCGCTGAGACCCACATCAAGGGCTTCACACTGAACGATGCTGCCAACAGCCTCCTCATCATAACGCAAGTTAGGCGGGATTATTTGAAAGGTATGTCACAATGCTTGACCTTTACGTCACATTAATGCCTCTGCAGATTTTTCTTGTAACGCCCTTCGAATACTTGGATAAAGGAGTCCATTTAGCAAATTACCTGCTTATCAAGAGCCTTTTGTGGTAGCTGAGAGACGTAAATTACTGTACATGCATTTATAATACAGCTTGAATATGAATGTACTTGTCATTTGACCACTTAGTCCAGTTTCCATTCCATTTAACACAAGATGGGTTTTCTTAAGATGAATCACAGCTCTTCAGACATGCAAAATTTGTGTTCTAGAATGAGAGAAAGTACAGGCTTTCAAGTGCGTTAAAATTCACAGCACAAGTCATTTTGCTTTGGAAATTAACATACTTTAGAGCATCTGAAACAATTCCCAGCAGTTGTTTCTCGCATATTGTGTTGGTTGTATGTGAGGTAGCAAATGAGTTAAATTGAGTGTTAAATGTGTGGGATTGTGCATCAAATGATTATAATATTGATTTTTAAAACTTAATTTAATACTTTTTTTAATAGTTTGTAATACCAACAGCATGAAAATACGGCGTTTGTTTGAACTTTAGAGTTTTTAAATTAATGTTAAGAGGATAACACCGGAAAGATGTGGAAATGACTTTGGGGAGGATTGGGATGGGGGTTGTCAGTCTAGTAGAGGCTGTTCACAGATTTGCAGTGGGATGGATTTGGATCTGGAGGTCTTATGAATGAGCTCCAAAGGGGGAAAATGATGAATCTCTTAAATTTAGGTAAGTAGCTCTTCACGTTAGGTTTTACATTTGAATTTTAGTCAATACAGAAACACCACTGTTTTGCCAGTGCAACAAAACCCGGTTAAGAGATGTTTCAGGGAGGTTGAAAAAACTCTTTAACCATTAAATATGTTACCTTGTTTCTTCCTTAGTCTGTGATAATGGTGCTATTCTTCACTTGCATGTTTATAAAATAATTTCACATCCCTAAGAGGAAGTTACTCTAATTGTGCAGCTTTAATGTTGCCTATAATACCTAAATGTGCTGGTCTTCACCTGTCTTCCTCATTGATTAAAACGGAATATGTTTGTGGTAATTTCTCCCTTTGCAAAATTTCTACCTCAGCATTCCATAGCCAGGGCCCATCCAACTAGACAGTCTTTTGGGATAGCCTTAAGTGGTAATTGAGTGGTATAAGGGATTGTTATTAAAACTTTATTTTCATGTATCCTCACTTCTAGATTGTTATTAAAACTTTAAAAGCTTTTATTTCCAACAGAAAAGACTTTGTCAAGTTAATATTTTATGTAGAAATGATAAACAATTTTATTTATTTATTTATTTTGTCCTTTTTGAGACCGGCCGCACCGCACTCAGCCAGTGAGCGCACTGGTGGTCATCCCTGTATAGGATCCGAACCTGCGGTGGGAGCGCTGCACTCTCCCGAGTGCGCCACGGGCTCGGCCCAGAAATGATAAACAATTTTAAAGCATTGAAAAATTAAACTTACTCCCCATATAAATGAGCTAATTTTCAAAAGTAGCTTATGTTTCTGTGGACATGGAGATAAGAACAAAGCAGTTTTTTAATTTCAGGGAGTTCATTTTTGAACTGAATCTGACCTGGATTTGTTTAACTTGACTGCAAGCTACCCTTTACTTGTATGTTAGTGTCCCAAGAAAACTTCAGGAAAGTACACAATGTTAATTTCTCAACTACTCTTCTCAGCTAATCAGCTCAAGTGAAGGTTGTCTAAGAGAAGGAGCCATGAGCCCACTGTTCCCCTACAACCTCCTCTACCTTCATCCCCATCCCCGCTCCTGAGCATCACCACAAGCTAATCTATTGTTGGAGTAAAGTGATCATCAATGGTGTTGGCCCTATTTCCATCTCCTTATTTTGCTCCATGGCTGACTAGAGCTGCTGATTTTTAAAATCATCTTTTGTTCTTCTGCCCTTGTCTCTTTTTCCTTAACCCCATCTAAAGTAGGCAGAAAAAATAAAGACAAATCTTAATGTAATTTTATAAACTAATGCTGATGTAGAATATTACTAGCTGATATGTGGCACCTGTGCAGTATAATCAGTATCACTAGTGAGTAGTTGAGTAAATGTTGGAATTGGGTGACAGTGGGAAAGGAGTTGGGAGGAGGGATGTGGACGGGTACCATTTTTGTTGTCCCTTAAGTCATTAACTGTACAGAAGGCAAGTCCTATATGAGTGTATGATTTTAGGTCACAGTGTTCCTTTCCCTCTTTGGATAGACATTGTTTTCTCCTTGCCCCTCCTCTCTTGCATGCATGCACCTATGGATACAAGGTCTGGGATGGTTAGGCTCTTGGATTGGTATCAAACAATATGACCTTGACTTTGAGTAAACTAAACTCTGTGCTTCAGTATCTAATCTGTAGTATTGGTACTTACCTCAGAAGAGTAGTTGTGAATGTAGATGCTTAGTACCATAACTGGTATGTAATAAATGCTCAACAAAGGTGGTAGAAGCTCATTAAGTTTGAGTTACCATTATCATCATCATTAATCTTATTTTTGTTGTTATTATTTTGATCTACTAGTGGGAAGATTTTCCCTAGCTGACAGTATTTTTGTTAATAAGAATATTCCAGAATTGATTATCTGTGTATGACCACCAGTTCATCGAGCTTATTTTCTATAGATTATATTTTTAAAATAGTATAAAAACACCTTTTGTTTTCTGTGTGTGCATGTGTATTTATAAAATTTTATTGAATATGCTTTTTAAACTATTTTCTCTTTTCCCCATTTGAGAATTACTGGTTTAGATTGTTTGTAGATTTGGAGTAATTAAATTGTTTTTTCAGTAATGAACACTAAATTTATCATGTCTTTTACTGTATTGTTTTTAATAGCCTGTTTAATTATTACCCTTTCCCTGTTCCTCTGTGAAAGATACGCTGTTTTTATTTGGAAAGCTGCTTTTAGAAGCCTTACTTTTGTCTAGGTTACGTTGCTTTAGTTACTATAAAGCCTTGAAGTATTTTTTGGAAATGGTAATGGTGATTGTTATGCTAAGTATTACATCTTCTTCCTGCCCCTCCCCCCACCGACCACTTTATTTAATATAATGATTTCACTATGCTTGCAAATAAGTCAGTAAATTAGAACAATATTCGTTATTTATTCATAATTATTTAAGTATGATATTTTTAAAAACAAACAAACCAAACTCCATTAACTATATTCATGGGAATTTGGATGATCTTTATTTTCTTCGAAAAATGAGTTCAAGAAAATATCTGCAAGGTATCTAATCATGTAAAATAAATTTGTTAGTGTGAAAGTTATATGTTCCAGTGGCCGCTCCTGTGTGGTTGATCCTGTTTGGACTAGAACGAGACATTGTTTTCAAGAAACAATCCTTGGAATATTAAAAGTTTTTGATAATCGTGTATCCAAGTTAATAAAATCTGGGAAAGTATGAATGGGGGTAGAATTTGCATATTTTTGGAAACTCTTTAATTTTTAAAATTATTCCTTATTTATATTTCTCTGAGCTTATCAACTTTCTTGAAATTAGTCACTTAAATGTTATCCATGAATGGAACTCGTATTGTCATTAACATTTGTATTTTCTCTGTGACTTAAAGAAGAAAATTTCTGGTCTCTAATATCTTATAGATAGTGAAATTAATCATTTAAAAAAGATTTCTCATAAAGTATTAATATTTTCTGTAACCTAGAATTAATTTTTTATGGCTTTTGTGTATAGGCATTTGGTGCTCATATATAAAAGCTTGTTTTCAAAATGCATTAAAATTAATATGGATCATATAAGAAAAACTGTCTTCTGCTTTTCTGTTTTAGAGGCTCTGACAACGCTAAAAACAGCCTTAGATCTGCAGCAGACCCCTTCTAGGGTAGCAGTGACTCGCCTTATCCAGGCATTTGCCTTGAAGGGTAATGTTCAAAGCATAGAAGAAATTCAGAAGATGGTAAATGGACTCGAAGACTCCATTGGACTTTCAAATATGGTTTTCATCAATAACATTGCTTTGGCACAAATAAAAAAGTGAGTATTTTCAAGCTTTCTTTTCCTCCATTAGCTACTGGAATGAATATTACCTCAAGTGCTACCTTTTAAAAACTCTTTTAGGCATTTGGAAACCA
Source organism: Galeopterus variegatus (assembly GCF_000696425.1). Classification (NCBI taxonomy): domain Eukaryota; kingdom Metazoa; phylum Chordata; class Mammalia; order Dermoptera; family Cynocephalidae; genus Galeopterus; species Galeopterus variegatus. Next base: position 96,553 of record NW_007733708.1, on the reverse strand, counting down.
TGTCAGCTGCAGAGAAAATTTTGATGCCAGTTGCTGATTATTCCTTAGCTATCAAGGAATAATTATATGCTGGAAAATATGTTGTATCTTTAAATTAAGTCTTAGAATAAACCACACTTACTGACTTCATAAAATTTGCTCCACAGTTGCTAACTTCTCATTCATACACCCAGTCTCATGTTGAAACACTTTGTTACAAAAGTGAAAAATATGTTTTGTCAGTGATACTGGAGAGTGACACTCTTCTAGAAGTGAAACAGAGGGCTCAGCAAGCTTGTTAAAAATATGCATTTCCGGGAACTTCTCTGGCGAACTGTCAGCTCGGGTCCGTGTGCCCTTTCAGGGGCCACACTGCAGAGAGATGACTATATTGAATTGAACCACGTCTCTGCATCGTAATCCTGGCTGTTATAACCTTCTACCTGAGTGTGCCACAGACAATGAAAAAGAATTGGAAAAAGGCTCAAAGGTTGGACTAAAGGCTGGGAGACTAAGAGTGGAGGATGACAGGTGGAGAGTATGGAGAGAAGAGGAGACCTGGCAGAGCAGATGGAAGAAGAGAGGGGCTGACAGAGGGGAGAGAGTCAAGGTCTCAGCTCATATATCATTTCTTCAGAGATGCCAAGTGGCTCCCAGATATTCTCTATCTCTGGCCATGTAGAAGACCCTCAGCTCCATGAGGCAAGAACATGTCTGTCTTGTTCATAGTTAATGTCCCAGAGGCCTAGTGCATCCGAGACCTTCAGTAAATAATTTCTGAAAGGAAGAACGGAATGTGTGTCATCTGGTACTTTCTGTTGGTTACATTTATTTTTAACTATGTGTTGAATGAGGAGGAAGAGCAAGCCTGGCTTTCTGGATGGGGGCTGGGTGGCAGATGGATACAGCCAACACACACGTGGGCATAGAGTAAAGATAATCTTCCAAGCAGTTTGCTTGTTAGTGGTCTGGTTACAGCTTGGTGAGGGAAGAGGTTAGAAATAATCTGCGACTTAAAATTTGCGAGAATTTTGTCACTTTCAGTCAACTACAGTGCAACCTCTTCTAACTCCACTCCTAATTCCATCTAGTTCATTGAATGAAGACATCCAAATGCATTCAAACCCTTATGTGTTCCTTTTGTAATAATTCAACAGCAAACGGGCTGGTTGGTCAGCTCAGTTGATTAGAGTGCAGTGTTGATAACACCAAAGTCAAGGGTTCAGATTCCCGTACCAGTTAGCTGCCAAAACAGAACAAAAATAATCAACAGCAAAAAATAAAATTCTACACAAACCAAGCTATTTAAAAAGTTTTGTGGAGAGGAAGGTTATTCCAACCACCACATATCACACAGGCTGAACTGTTCAACAAAGGACTACCAAATGGAAATTGGAACCTGCTCCAAGTTTCTTTTTTTTTTTAAAAGATGACCGGTAAGGGGATCTCAACCCTTGGCTTGGTGTTGTCAACACCGTACTCAGCCAGCGAGCAAACCGGCCATCCCTATATAGGATCCGAACCCGTGGCCTTGGTGTTATCAGCACCGCACTCTACCGAGTGAGCCACGGGCCGGCCTTGCTCCAAGTTTCTAACATCAAGCCAGGAATAAAAGGAGTCTGTCACAGTCTCCACATCTAACGTGAAACCTGACAATTCAGAGCAGTGATTGCCCTACCTTGGCTGGCCATAAATATTTCCTTGTCTGAAAAATCCATGCCTGCCAGATTGTCAGAACAATGAAATATTATTTGAAAATATCTAAGTTTATGCAAAGGCAGAGAAAGACTAACAAATCAAAAATAAAGATATAATGAGGATATTAGTTTTACTAATAACATCTACTTTAAAAGTTATTTGAGGTTCTGCCTCAAAAGTTTCCAGACCTCTGATCATGTTTATGGGGAGCAAAAATATTACGTTTGCATGTTTCTGATAAATGAATAAAATATGGAAAGAACTAGTTAATTGTTTCAAGAATTACATGAGGGATTTTGCCTCTAAAAGAAAAAAAAATATATGCATTTCCATATTCCCCACCCTTCTACCCATCCACTCCATCAACACACACCCCCAAAAAGAGGGGAGGTATTTAGAGTTGATTTTCTTTCTTTCTTTTTTTTTTTTTGTCCTTTTTGAGACTGGCCGCACCGCTCTCAGCCAGTGAGCGCTGTGAGCGCACCGGTCATCCCTACATAGGATCCGAACCCGCGGCGGGAGCGCTGCTGTGTTCCCAGCGCCGCACTCTCCTGAGTGCGCCACGGGCTCGGCCCTAGAGTTGATTTTCTTACCACCATCTCTACATTCCCTGCCGAGAAACACTGTTGTATAATTAAATACAGACTTGATTTTTATTAACCTCACTAGCAGTGTACACTTTGTCCAAGTTAAAGATTTACGGGGATAATTATGGAATTGATACTCTTAATGCCTTTAGAAAAAAGTGTTCTTTAGTAGTTATTCTTAAAATATATTCCATGGGACATGATATTAAAATATAATGTTTGGTTTCGCAGGGTTTTTTGTTCCTATTTCTTTAAACAGAGAAACAGTTTTGTTTTGTTTTTACCTTTTAAAACTATTTCCTCAAACAGAACTTCAAACTTTTTTTTCCCTTTAATAAGAAAATGTGGTTGTTTTAAGTTAGAAGATCAAGGAACTTATCCAAGTAAGAGCTGAATGAATTTTAAAGTATTACATATAAACACAGTGTTTCATGTGATGTGGAGAACATGTTTTTATTCACTGTAATTCTCTAACTAAAACACATAAAAAAATGTATAATAACAGGGTGTTAATTTTTAGTTAGAGAATTTTTATGCTTAATGTAATAATTTCAACATATTATTGATTATTTGGTTATAGAGTGTCAGTCATAACAGTAAAGGATCAATTATAGATTACCTTAACCAAAAAGATAGTTATAAAGATCATTTTTATTATAACTTGTTGAAAAGGCCACTCAATTGATTTTTTTCAATGTAAAAAGTGTGGGGGTTTTTTTGTGAGAATTTGAATATAAATTATTTTCTAAATGTATATGATACCTGAAAAAAAATTGATGTGACCATGGGTTAGAGACATGAAAATATGCCTTTTGAAGACGTTGTTAGCATTATTAGGAATTCTGAGCTGTTATATATCTTTACCTTATGCAGTAGAGACCAGTTGTGGATTGTAAAGCCAAAATTACAGCATTTAAACAAGTTTTCATTTTACTTCCAAAGAGCTGCAAAATTAAATGAGATAATTAAGATACAGTATTTTTTTTTCAGTTGAAACATAATTGATTGTACACATCTGTGGGGTACAGCAGTGAATATCAGCACCTGTGTGCAATACATGATGTTCATATCAGGATGATTAGTATATTCAACATTACACAGTGTAATAATTTTTGTAGACCTTTACCAATTCCACACTAACCCCCCTCTCCATCTCCCTTTCTCACCTAGATACAGTATTTTTTAAGTTATCTTCATTAATTCTTCTATGTGTTAGTTGTTTGATCTTGTCTCTAGAGCAGTGTTTTAAAATAAGCAACTATTTCAACTAGTATAAATAAAATAAGCAACTACTGTAGCATAAGCCACCTAGTGATTGCTTCTTTTTCCCAAGTGTGATTGTGTTAAAGTTGCATAGCGTTTTTTATCTGGTTAATTATAAATATATTTCCTTTTTTTCCTAAAATATTTGCATGAATGGATCTAAAAGTAAGTTTTCATATAAAAACTGCCTGCAATATTAATATAAAAGCAAATATTTCTTGATAATTTATTTGTTTTCTTTTATAGCAATAACACAGATGTTGCCATAGAAAACATTGAAAATATGCTTACTTCAGGGAATCATACCATGGAATCCCAATACTTTGGCTTGGCATACTTATTCAGAAAAATAATAGAGGAGCATTTGGAACCAGCAATTGAGAAAAGTAAGTTAGTTGTTTTTGCTAAAAGACACACGTTTTCTCTCTGGTGAGGCTGGACCCGATTTCTTTGGTGGATGAGTTATACCACTGTTTTAATGAAAGATTTTTCTTACCTGTCATTTTTTCAGTAAGCATCATGGCGGAGAGATTGGCCAATCAGTTTGCAGTTTACAAGCCTGTCACTGATCTTTTCCTTCAGCTTGTGGATGCAGGCAAGGTGGATGATGCCAGAGCTCTCTTGCAGGTAATAACCCTCCGCTCATGGAGCATTGGGGCTTGTGGCTTGAGAAACTGAGAAATTACTAGACATAGGTGTGTGGTGGAATACCGGAAATGAAGTGTGGTACTGTGGGCACATTTAAATTCATTGTGAATCAAGGTCTTGTGACAAGAACTAGATTGTAGATTGTTGGTTTTAAAGATGCCAAATTGGACTAGAAATGTCCTTTGAATTAAGAGGAGGTGGGGGTGGAGGAGACTGGTTTTTGCTGAAATGATTTAAAGACAAATGTTTTTGTGCAGATAGGTAACAAAACAACAATTCCTTTGATTTTCTACTTTAATTTCTCTAGTGCTCTAAATACTATACGTCACCATGGCAACAGTTTGCCAACACAAAGTAGGAAATGTTTGCTTTTCAAGTACAGCTTCTCACTTGAATAGTCAAACATTCTCAGTGCCTTATTTAAGGTTTATTAAGAGTTGAATTTGCTTTCTATTCACTTATGTGTCACAGACACATTAAATGACAAATGCAGGTCTCTGTGGCCCGCACTCTCAGTTAAATTAGCAATCTTCAGGAAAGGAGACAACTTGCATTCATGCCATTTTAACAGCACTAAATATAAAGCTGCGCCAAGTGCCAACAGAACGGTGGGTGATCAGAGCTGCCACTGGCAATGTACACAAACAGGCACCACTGAGGAGCCCCTTCCCAGCAGGTGGCAGTCAAGCAGTCACCATGATCCCTCCAACAGCTGTGTTTGTGTAGACTCCCTGTGTCAAATTGAGGCCGGGGACCAATTTCTAATAGTAAATAGTATTATATTCACTTACATTTTTACCAGCTGCAAAAAATCTTTAGTAGATAGGGATGGTAAAACTGTACCCCTTTCCTTGAGCTCCAGTTTTGATCCATAAAGTTCTAGTTTGACAGTAGAATCCAAGCCATTTTTAGAAGAAATTCCTGAAAAATTTTCTCAGTGTTAACAGATTTATAACATGTGTAAATTGGTACTGCTTTGTAAGGTGCCTATTTTATTCCTGGATGGAGAGAAATTCTAGCTAATCAGGAAATTTTTTGTTTGGTTTGTTTCATTTACTATTGTCTCTCTCTCTCTCTCTCTCTCTCTTTTTTTTTAAAGAAAAAGGCAATTTATGATAGATAGGGATTTCAGGAATCTTTTCATTACTTTAGCTTGCTGCCTTTAGTGTTAAAGGTTCTATCTTGAAAGGAATATACTCTTATGCTTTATCTTCATGTGTACATATCTAAGTATGTACTAGGAGTGGAGCATATAAATATCTAATTATATGTGTGATGGTATTCATTCAGTTTCAACACATTCTTTTGGTAGTTCTGTAGAATGTGGCACTTGGTGCTTCACCCCCCACCCCACCCCCAGCTTGTTCTGAGCTGTGATTGTCAAGGCTCTTCCTAGTAAGAGCCTTGGGTGGGAGACAGCAGGGATGTTACCTGATGCTCTCAGTGCTGCATTTACCTTTCCAGAGTTTGAGGTTTGAGATGATAAACGCTTCATCCATCCCTTACCTGCTTGTCAAATAGTAAAAGCTTGTTCTTGCTGTAGTTAAGAATACTTTATTCACAGATGTCGAAAACATCAGTTTTAAATGTAAATGTTCTGTGTGTCCCCAAAAGTTCTTTTTATACTGTTCGTTTTAGTATGACAGTGTTTTAAAGCTTTGAAGGAGCAATGTGCTTTTAGAAACTTAAGAAAGTGACATCTGTGATGAGTGTAAACTAAAATATTGTCTTGCCATATTTGATTTTACTGTAGCATCTAAGATTGGATAGACACTTGATTTATCTGGTCTGTCATATAAACTTTTTTTTTTTTTTTTTTAGTTTAACTTTTGTCTCTTTCTCAAGCACTGGCTGTCTGTTGAAATGAAAGCCTTTTATAAAATAGAGAGATTGAAATCAGTCCTTTTGTATGCATAAGTGTAGGTAATTATACTTTAAAGAGAACTTGCTTTGTACATTTTAATTTTTATAAAGAAACGAGCAGTTATCTCCCTGACACCTTATTAAATGTATAATTAACCTTATGATCCCTAGCTCACTTGTGAATGCTTGGCAGCATAATTGGAGAGGAATAGTGTTTCTTTTTTCCTCTTTCTTCGCAGTCCTAAACCTTATTCTGTGGTTGTTGAAGCATTAGTTTAATTTTTCCCTTTTCTTTTTAAACAAACTTTATACTTACAATGCCAAGGACATCATTCACCAAATCTTGGCATAGCTTACGCTTGTTTTCTTTTTTCTTGCCTTAGAAAAAAATGGTCGACTATTTGGCCTTCCTGTTGATAATGATGCACTACTATGTTATTGTGAACTTTCTTAATTGGAAATATTCTCCTTGGTATGCTTGTTTATAAAAAACCTTTACTTACTGAATAATGTTTTAATTTTTAGAGATGTGGTGCAATTGCTGAACAAACCCCAATTTTGTTGACATTCTGTATTAGAAGTGCTCGGAAACCAGGAAAGGTACTGTGCCTTACTTCTTTAAAAGTCAGTAATGCCCTAGGTATCTTCCTCAAAGGTATTGAGTTTAATGTAAGAGTTTGTTGGTTCAGGTCTTTATCTAAAATCACTATAGAGACTGAAGACTTTGCTTGTTGATACAGAGTCAGTTCTGGCTTCTTAGTTGTGCTGGCAACACAAAACAAGTTCATATAGTGAATCTCCATTAGTGCGGTTATGATTGAGAGCCCTAGGAAAGGGCCCCTAGAAATGGAAGATAAAAGAATCGTGTTGCTTAGGTCACCAAAAGAGACTTAGAGTGTTGCTTAGGTCACCAAAAGAGACTTAGAGTGTCTTCTGTCAGGTGACTACCACTGAAGAGTGTCTTCTATCAGGTTGCTACTTTTGACCACTTATCAGGTATACATCATCAGGCAGATGAGCCATTTGGCTTTAAAATTAGTATGGTACCACAAATTAATGTTCTCCTGTGGATGGGTATGTAACAGAACAAAGTCCTATTTTTGATTTTTTTTTTTCTTAAGAATAAAAGCATATTTCGAAAAAAAAAATTTTTTAGATCTAATTATACCTGTTGAGCACCAGAAACTCCATTGTTAGTTTTATATGGGTATGTTGTGAAGTTTCAAACAGAGTGGGTTGTAATGCTTGTTTTATGTAAAACATTTAAGCTGTTTCCATTCTGAGAGGTCTAGTTTTCCTTAATTTCTGCACACTTTTCCTATGTATACCCACACTTTAAAAAATTTTACCTAATTGCACTTTTTATCTCTGACTTACAATGAACAACTTTTAGAAAATATTTAGTTGCCTTTTTCCCCCCTTTCAAAGAGTCTATTTTTTAAAATTTGAGATACTAAGTATAAGAAATCCAAAAAGCACTTGTCAGTCCAGATGTGGGACTGTGTCCATTTCGTACTGTCTTGCTCAGGAGATGGGACAGGCAATGTATGGTAATATATCTGCTTAGAGCATTCCTCCCAGAAGACTTTAAAATGCAAGAAGTCCTGGAAAGATATAGGTCTAAATGTGGATTAACTGAATGAACATGCAAAAAAGTGAGTTAGGATTTTTAAAATGCCAGTTACAGTGCCCCACTGTGTGACAGTAAAGTAGTTAAGCAAGATTCAGCTTCTCTTGGTGAAATGGGGACAGGACATAAATGTATATAAAATTCATCATCGATTTATCCAGTAATACTGGAGTGTGCCTGGAAATATTTGTTGGTTATTCATTAGGGCGTGGCAGTTCTGTATTCACTACAGGAAATAAAACCATAGTGTGTTTACATACTCCTGGAAGCAATCAAGTAAACATTCCAGTGAGATCCTGGAAATGCTTTATGTATGTACCAAATGGGGAACCCTTAACAATGTTTGGCTGAATTCTTAATATTTCATTGAAAAATTTTGGCACCTTAAAGATACAGTCATTACTTCTTGTACCTTTGAGATCTCATAATTTCTTGGTATGGTTACCAGTTGACAAAAGAAACAATCTTTATAATACTTTAGAATAATATTCATAGAAATATAAGTGGAATTGCATTAGCTTTTGAAAATGCTGATTTGTTTTCCCTGTAAATTATTGAATCAACATCAAATAGTAAGAAATATAGAAGGGTCAGTTGGTCGGAGTATGGTATTGATAACACCAAGGTTAAGGGTTTGGATCCCTGTGCTGGCCAGCCACCAAAAAAAATTTTAAAAATAAAATGAGCAGGCAGTTCTGTTGTAATTGTCAAGATTTCCTGATATAATGTTGATGTATTAGTGTTCTGTTTCACTCTTCTTTTGAGTTTGTGGTAATGTTACCTGTATTTAATCCCCTAGGCACCAACTCTGAAATCTTTGTTAGAACTGATTCCGGAATTAATTGAAAAGGAAGAAGCATACGCTTCTATCATGAAAAGCTACGGTAATAAGTTTAATCTGACTATATTATTTAAATGATTTAAATATTTGTAGTATAGTCAGCTAAGTCTTAGTCTTCAGCTCAAAGGCAGTAATACTAAATACCATATAGTTACTTATAAATAATTCACTTAGTTCTAGAATATGTTTTAAAACTATACATAAGAAAAATATGAAATTATTCATATAACTTTAACATTAAAAAGTATGACTGAGCATCTTCAGAGTGACCAACGTATGGTGAGTAGGATCCCAGGCTCCTGGAAAGACCTGGAAGTCCACTTGGATTTACATATCAGAAACCAATTTAGTCTTCTGAGGCCCTGTTCGTGAAATGTAGCATGAAGTGGGTACATATTTTAGACTATCTGACTTGCCTTCTAGCTCCTTCAGTACCCTCTCCACCTGTCTACCTACTTCTTTGAAATAACATACCCCGTAATTAAAAAGTGGCTCAGGGTTTTGCCTTAAGTCCCAGGTGAAATTCCAGTGAAATTAGTTTGTTCCCCGATTGCCCAGACAATCACATATGAAAGGTAGCCAGTCTAGTTTCCTCAGTAATCAAGATAAATGTTAGCATTTCTCTGTTAGGATCACCTATCCATCTGCCACTCACTGATTTGCTCACTGGAGGCTTGGAGTAAATGAAGAATTGCTTTTTGGCAGGACAACAGATTCAGCAATCCCATTTAGTAAATCAGTTCTCCATTTTTTCCACCCCATGAGAGGAACAGGCCATATTTCAAAATAGAGCTACAATCATAAACCTTCTCAAATTTCCAATAACTAACATGAAATAGTGTCAAATTCATAAAACTATATATGTTACTACTAAATTAGGTAATCTAACTTGGGGGCAGAAGGCAGGAGATTATGAAGTAGAGAAAGGAAAGATGCTAGAGTGTTCTGAGCAGATTCCTAGAAGGTAGAGCTTGGGGCTTTGACAGTACTAGGGAAAGTTTTCAGGCCTGTACAGAGGGGAGCAAAGGATTTACACAGGAGATTGACTTCACTCATACTGCAGTCTGTCCCAACTCCACTAAGAGCTAGTGAGTCATTCATCCTTCTTCCCTATTGGAGGTCTTGGATTGATTGCTAAACTTCTCACATCCATCCTGGGGGTTCACCCTGGCGCTGCTGGAGTTGGGATTGGTTATACAGCATATACAGCATCAGTGCAGGGTAGGGGTTTGTTTGGTGCTTAAATGTTAACAATCTAATGCAAAATTAAAGAGTTGAATTACCAGCAGTAATTGTTAGCAGAGCCCACATAATCTCGATAGTAAACTTAAAAAAACAAAAATTTTCTGCAAATCAGCCATAAGTGGAGTACCAACTATACTTAGCTCCTAGGCTATTTCATCATTCATTTAAGTAAAATATTAGTGTAACTTGTTAATGTATCCTTATAGATTTTTGTGTGTGTGTGTGTCATTGTAGCTAACTGTATTCTCCATATTTGCTTATATTCAATAGGAAAATATACGGAAAGTATTTTGGGAGTCATTTAGCTGATAATCTTGATATTGATGTGCATATATAGATTTCCACGTAATTTACATGCCTCTCACTGCAATAGTCCCTGGATTAGCTTGATTTTCAGAGTGTTATTTTAAGCAGAAGAGAATTAGATGTCTCTTAGAGACATTAGATGTCTATTAGATGTGTCTGCTTATTACTTTATGATTGAGAACTTGTTTGTGGTCACTTTAACTATCATAGGTCTTCAAAATAATGTAATAACCTAACACGTGATACCATTAATGTTGTTCTTTTTTTTTTTCCTTTTTTTGTCTTTTTTACTGACCGGTAATGGGATCACAACCCTCGGTATTGCGCCCACACCTCGCTCAGCCAGTGAGCAGGAACCGGTCTCCACATGGGATCCGCTCCCAAGCGGCGCACTCTCCAGTGCGCCACCGGGCCGGCCCATTAATGTTGTTCTAAAGGCCCTAAATGTACACATATTTGTCATTTTTCATCTCCTTCATAGTGAGTGATGCTGAATGAGGGGTTTGGGAAGGAGTGAGGGAGTTTACAGATTATGAATGTGGCTTCTTGCTGGAAGTAAAGTATTCAATTGCCTGGGGGCAAAGGGATCCAGGAGTCTCTGAGCAGCTAAGTGTTTCGGTGAAAAGAGGAAGATAGGTTGTCTTTATCTATGATTAATATCTTTTTCTTTAACTTTGTCAGTCTTGGACAAAGATGTCACATCTGCTAAAGCACTGTATGAACATTTGACTGCGAAGAATGTAAAACTGAATGATCTGTTTCTAAAGCGTTATGCATTTTTGCTGAAGGATGTTGGAGAGTCTGTTCCTTTCACTGAGCCCCCCGTGAGTATTTCTTAATTAAGGGGAAAAAATACCTCTACAGGTTTATGTATGCCTCATAATAATGTGTAAAAAAAAATGAGTTGAACACTTAATTACATGAAGATTAGATCTCTGTGAAGAAGTCTCAGGGGAGGGCTTAAGGGACCTAGCAGCCATGCCTTGGCTGTGGCTAGGGGAGAACATAGCCCTCTGGGGCTGAGGTTTAAAATACAATGTCTGTCTCAGATCTTCAGCTGTAGGTGTGAATTTATCAAATGTCCTTGGGGCTGTTCTCTCATCATTTCAACTTGAAACAGGATTTAATGGCCTGTGTTTCAATAGCCAAGCATATTACAACTCTGTTCGTTCCTTGTTCGTTTTAAATAAGTTGGTTTTTATTTCTTTATCTAGGAAATTTTGTTTTATTTTGTTTAATAAGAGATAACATGTATGCAAAATTTTTCTTTATTGTGTCATTGAACTGAAAGTCACTACACCATGTTTATTTCAAACACTTTAATCTTTCATACCCAGGTATAGTTTCACATGTACGTACTCAGCAGAGGCTCCCAGTGCTAGCTTTAACTCTGAACTTGGGGCCCCAAACTTGTGATTTCATGAAACAGGAAGGAGTGCTAAAGCTTGAGAGGTGGCATTGGCATGGGCCCAGCAGTCTTAGCTACCACTTTGCAGTGCTTTGTGATTTTTAAGTTCTGTACCATCATCTCTTGCTGGTAGCTTTATCTGTAACTTTCCTCCCTTTTTTTTCTCCTTAACAGGAAAGCTTTGAATTTTATGCAAAGCAGCTAAAGGAATCACAGGAAAACTCTTTTTGAAATGAGCAGGCTCTACTTTGTTTTGTGTGTATTTGTGATTCTGTGTCTAAATGTTATTTTTAAAATGTATTTGAGAAGAAAAAATAAATAAATGAAAAATTACTTTGTTTATGTACTTTTATTTGTAATATATGATATGTTCCATATCTTATTGACAACTGTGTACACTTAGTCACTAGACTTTTTGGTTTTTGTCTCTGACATAAATCTACAGCATTTCTTTAAGGCTTCTGATGCATGAAGCCATAATTGTTCAGGGTTCTTCTCTCAACGGACTCTTTCATTCCCCTGCTCTGTTTGCTCTATTTGCTCTATTTTCATAAAAATATTATTAATTTAAGACTTGCTTGTTAGTATTGTTTATCTGAAAAATTTTGGAGCTAGATAAAATGCTCAGTGAACTTCCTAGTGCTTAATATTCTATGATACAACAATTCCTTATGTGTATGAAGTCCTGCATAATTTTCTAATTTTGCAGAATGTTAGTAGTAAGAGTCGTCAAATCTAGTGCTTGTCATTTTCCAGCAAGAAGCAGACTCAAAGAGACTGTCACTTACCCTTGGTCAGCGTGCTGTTTGCTGACACCTGGAGGCTCCTCAGCACGCTTTTCCTTTTTCCCTTCTACCGTGATGGTTTCCATGAGCCTGTTTATAGAAGTCTCTACAATTGAGTCTTGGTTATAACTTACCATGAAGTAGAGCAATGCATTTCCTCTCATTTTGGTTGAAGGTCTTTGCTGACACAAGCTATACCCTACGCCAGCCTCGTTACTTCATGCTCACATCTTCTAAATATGTGATATCATATGTGAAAGGGTGAAATCTTGGTTTATATTCAATTTTTTTTTTTTACAACTCTGTATTTAGTTTTTAAAAATAAAAGTAAAAATAAAAATACCCTATATTGGCTCTCATGCCTGCTAATATCTACATTGTAAGTAGTTATATTTAAAAAAAAAAATTTAAGATAGGTAGTCAAGATAGTTTACCACTCAAAGGTGTCTTAATATGAAATATTGACCTATTTGGGGATGAGGTAATTAATTACCCCAAATGCTAGAAATATTTTATTTGGGGATCAGCTCCTTCTTGTATTCTTTGTCCAATTGAATTTGATGACTACCCCCTGTTCTGGTTTCCTACCATTTACATCAAAGGGAGACCTTGCCTTTGGAAGTTCTCAGGCCCCTTGTTTGTGCAGTTATCCTTGTTTCTTCTGGGACCAGCCCTCCTTCATCTAGTGCCTGCTTGCAGATGGCATGAGACGGAGGGCTGATGGTGGGAGGCCAAGAAGTAAATGTCATCATAGTAGTAGCCATGCTTTTTCTTCACCTCTGTCCTGTAGTTAGACGTAAGGAGGTAGGGGGCTTGGCCAGTGCCTAGAGGATATGAGGCTTTGTTTTGTCTATTGCCCAGGTGTAGGACCTGTACATGTTGTAGTGCTGCTATTGTCTGATTTTCCAGGAGCCTCACTCTTGTGCGTATGTCTTTAGTGATTCCACTGAAGTAGGCCTTGATTTTTGCAGTCATGCTATAACTATAAGTTAGTTGAGCTACATTTTATTGATGTTTATTAACATATCCTTGGCAAGGCACATCCTTGGGGCATAATCTGGACTTCATATCACGTGGGGAAACTGAGAGTACAACCAGCCCTGCAGATGGACTCTGGTAAAATGGGGGTGTAATACAGAGGAAATAGGTAAAAACTCGTCATCTAGCATTCTAAACAGCAGCCGGAGACCATTAAATACATGTGTTAACCAAGAATTATCTAGTCAAATATCTTTAGCACTGAATTGCTTCCCCTTTTGAATGTAAATATCTAAAGTATAGTAATTGTATATCCTAGGTGGGTTTATGAGTGCTTTCTAAAAATCTAATAGGTATATTCAAATAAATAGAAATATAGAGCAAACAAAATTATAGCAACTCTATAAGACATGTTAGACTTAAATTATAAGCAAACATCTAATTCTGAAAAGTAAACATACCATTGCAAACTTGGAAAGAGGAGTATTTTATATGTAATTATGTGCTTATGTATTTGAACCTAATCTAATTTTAATGTGAAATGCTTTGAATAAAGTATACACCAAATATCTGTATGCTTCTTCAATTTTATCTAATGTTTGCGTGAGTTCTTTAAACCATTTCAAAAGATTCCAGTTGCAAAATTTTAAATTAAAAGGTGTGTGGTGAGCTCTGTAGTGGCCAGAATTTCCTACTTAAGTGGCCTACAGTTTGTGTGTGGAGAACCAAAGAAGTCACTGCTTATCTGTTTTAAGGACATGCAGGTATTTGAGATCTTTGAGGGGCAATGTTGGCAAGAATCAGAAGATAGAGTTGGGATGTATGGTAAAGTGACACTCAAAACGAAGGGTGTTTTGCTTCTTTGTGTATGACTGGTATTCATCCATTCCACACACATGCAGGCTTCAGCACCTGCACCCTTTTTTGTGAATGCTCACTGAGACCACCATCAGTATCACCCCTCGGCTGCTTTCTGGGGCCCCTCATTCCCACCCGGCATATTAATTGTGTTCTCTCAGGGCTTCCACAGCCACATCCACAGAGCAGCTATGACGCGGATTGTGTGCGGACTCCCTAAGGACTGCTTCTCTGTGTATCCCCAGACCTATCACAATCCTGGCTGCAGGCTCGCAATAAATGGAGTTTTCTGTAGTCAGTTCTGTGTGTTCGATGAGGTTAGCACTGAACACTTACAACCATGTGTCAGGCACCCTCTTGCCTGATATTCACGGTGAGAAAACTTAGGCTTACAGAATTGAATTTGTCCAGAATCACAACAATAACTCACACGGATAGGACTCTGACTATTCATTTACTTCTTATGAGAATACAAAACAAGCAATCCAGTTTAAAGTCAGTTTAAAATCCAATTAAAAGTCAAATTGGAATCTAAATAGTAAGAATATTCTATTTAAAGAAACCTTTCATATTAACAACTTTTCCCAGTTTCTGGACACTTTGCACTTGTTATTTTCTTCCATTTAATCAAATACCCAGCGCCTGGCATCATCACCAAGTTTACAAGTTCCTGTAAATCATTAAGTAAGCTTTATATTGCAAATTGTTCTTCCTGGTACAAGCTATTTCTCAAGTCTGCAATGTGTGCATTCTGCATACTTTTTCTCATGTCTTTGAGTACAATTTTCATTTAATAATTTGTCTTTCTGACAAAGCCAATATTTGTAGAATTTCTATAAGTGAAAGCAACAATCCTGAAGTATGGTTGAACTAATAGCTGCAGGGGTTACAAAATCATGGTAATTTATCGCTTTGCTGTTGTACAATCATGCATGGGAGTGTTTGCATTAGAGATGTATACTGCTTTCAGGCCCAAGGACTTTACAAAGCCGGTATTATGCAGCCTTAATACAAATAAAGGAAATGACTGCATTAGCAAATCCAGAATAGGCACTTATCTTTTTCTTTTTTGCATGAAGAAAAGAAACATAAAGTCTAGGTAGAACAAAAGCATTTATCCAGCTTCAGACTTACTGCCTCTGCTGTGAGTTTGGACAATGGTTGGCTGTTGAGAGCCATCCTTAGAATTTTCCTAAGTAGTATTTTCACCAATGCAGCTCTCAGATGTATACTTGCTGAAATTCTCTAAATTATGTATTTGTTTTCGTCTTTCCTCCCTGAGGATATGTATGAGCTGTCCCAGTGTCTGCAGACCTACCAGTTAGAACAGACCCTGGCACTGGTAGGCGCCCAGTAAGCATCACTGAGTCAATTAGCTCAACACTGTGTCTTTCCTCTGTCCAAGTCATGTTCCTTCTGGATGTATGGTTCACATGCATTGCACTGGAGGTTTCCTCCCACACGCTTATCTTCATAAGGGATTCAAAGGTGCCACTTTCTGGTCATTAACTCTGCAGCTCAGAGCTAGGACATTGGAAATTGAGGCCCAAGGAGACCTTCAATACCCAAGTGCCCACATAACTGGAGGTTTCCTCCCACACGCTTATCTTCATAAGGGATTCAAAGGTGCCACTTTCTGGTCATTAACTCTGCAGCCCAGAGCTAGGACATTGGAAATTGAGGCCCAAGGAGACCTTCAATACCCAAGTGCCCACATAAAAACATTTTCAAGTTTGGTGTCAGGAGGAGGTGGTCTCTTAAATGTGATAAAAGTCATACAACCTCAAGCTGAGCCCAAACACGGTGCAAGGCTTCTATGCAATAGAGTAGTTGAGAAAAATACAGAGCTTTATTTTTAGCATGGGGCAGTAGAGCTTTTTAGCAGTTTGGGGAAACAAGGGATATTTGCAGTTTTACAAAATGACAAGACAATCATACAGATGATAAATGTGAGCACAGTTACATAGAAAGTAGAGAAGTGTTACTGATTTGGAATGTGTTTAAGAATCTCAACTCACTGCTTAAATATTATTGTTTTAATTATTAGCTGCGAAAGGCACATGTGCTGCTGTTCCCAGCTCAGCAGAAAATGGGCTGTGCTCCATCTATCTGCCTGCCTGCCTGTCTGCCTCCCCTGCCGAAGCTGCCTCAGGCCGAGGCCATGAGATGGGGACACAGGATATTACTATATCCAGGCCACTTTAAATGAACCAATCATGATCAAGCTACGAATGACAGATGAGATTTGAATTACCACATTCAAATTATTTGCAAATAAGGATGTTCATTGTCTTTCAGGCAGGAGCATTGATATATTTTCCAAATAAGCACAGGTCAACCAGCAAAATGCTTCATCACTTTCCCTGCTTCCCAATCCCTTGCTCACTTCTTCATAGGCTGTCTTGTGCTCCAGACATCAAGGCGAGTTGGCCCCAAAGAAAAGTGATTTGGGGGACTGTGCTAAACTCCTCTGCTAAGTGACTAATATGAGTCTCGATAGAATCCCTGGTCCAAAGTCTGTTAATGCTTGGATTTGACATAGATTTAAATATCTCTGCTGCTAGGTGCTTAATCTAGGATCAAGACAAGAATTAAAGAAAAGTAAGAGAAAAGAAAAAAGCAAATGCAAAATCTATATCTGTAGACTGGCTTAACCCACGCAAGACTGAGTTTTATATAATCTTTATAGGAACATGAGCCGTTAAAAAATATATATAAGGGCCGGCCTGTGGCTCACTCGGTAGAGTGCGGTGCTGATAACACCAAGGCCCCAGGTTCGGATCTTATATAGGGATGGCCGGTTTGCTCACTGGCTGAGCGTGGTGCTGACAACACCAAGCCAAGGGTTGAGATCCCCTTACCGGTCATCTTTAAGAAAAGAAAAAAAAAAAAAATATATATATATATATATATCGGGAAATATTTAAGTCAATATAGGTAATTATTTTCTGTGTAATTAAAACTCCCCCATCAATAGCATTGTTACCGACAGGCCAGACTTGGCTTGCCCTCTAGCATTAAACAAATGACCTGCAAGTCCAAAAGTTGATGCAAGGATTGGAAGGTTTATTCAGATTACTGGTACTCAACTAAATGCCTAACCAAGCAAACAAACAAAAGAGGAGCAGTGGGGTCTAGTATAGCCTAGTCCCAATCAGCGGGGCCAACCTATTCCATTAATAGCAATTGATAAAAGCAGTTCTCCACACTGTTTTCAGCATAAAGAAGAAAAGTATCGACTAGATTTATAAATCAGAGAAACAAAGCATAGCCAGGAGCCCTCCAGGGTGCACCTACTTAGTAGTGGATACAATCCAACCAAATAGCAGAAGAGGGCTCAGAAAATCAGAAAGGTAAAGAGAATAAAGTATTGCCTTGCCGGAATTTAGGCCAGGGACTCCAGGAGAGATCTACCAGCAGCAGAGACATGGGAGCAAAATAGTCCCAGTGGCCACTTGCCTCTTGCAGCTAGAGTCTTCTCTGGTGCCCAAAGCTTTCTAATTTTTGCCAGTAATTAAATTAGGCTCTCAGATCCCAAAGTCATAGAAATGAACAATGTACCCAACAGTAAAGCAAGCAACGCTTTATTAAAAGAGGAGATAGACTTATGCATGGGGAGTAGCAACAGTAAAGCTGGCCCCCTGAGGGGAGTTGTGTTGTATAGGGAAAGGAGTTAAGGGGTACAGGCCAGCATCACTGGAGGTGGTCCTTTCTGTTCTTCCTGGCTGCATCATGGGCGCATGCTCAGTAGGTACAAGGTGGCAGTAGTGTTCATCATTGTCACCCCAGGAGGGTCATTGTAGCAGTCACCTTGATGCTTTGTGCGCAGGTGGGAATTCCTAAAGGGGTCTTAAAGTTGACCTGTAACTTTTGTTATTATGGTAAAACAAGCCTTGGGGAGGGATTTTGCAACTCAGTAAATATCTGTTTTCTCCCTTATCTCAGTCTATTTTGTCAGGGCAGCCCTTGGGGTAATCATTTGCCCTGGGGGTCTCATGACTGAGGAGTGGAAAAGTAATGAAGTGTCCTCTATAGGGAAAATGGAGTCAGTTTGGTTCACAGGCCTAGCCTTACTCTGTTTCAGCATGACTTGAATTGGAGGGCTTAAAATGCAAATTTCAAAACCTTTATCTTTTGATCAAGGATCTGCAAACAATAGCCTCCCACCAAATCTAGCAAGCTGCCTGTTTTGTAAATAATATTTTATTGGAACACAGCCACACCACCCATACATTACTTTGTGGCTGCTTTCACATTATAACAGCAGAGTTTAATAATTGCAACAGAGACTATATGGTCGACAAACTTGAAATGTTTACTATTTGATCCTTAACACGAAGTTTGCAACCCATCTTTTGATCATTACAAATGAGCAATGCAGGGGCAAGGCTCACTGAACAATATGCATGCCTCTATAGCCTTGGTTCTTTTCCCTGGCTTCACATGCACTGGGGAGCATTTTAAACAAAACACACCTATAGGATTCGAATCTCTGGAGACGGGTGCATTTATTAAAGCTCCAGTTGCAACCAGGGTAGAGAACCACTGCTCTAGAAATGGCAGCTGCTGGAGCTTCTCCATCTCTCCTGCCTTTGCACCTCGTCCCTTGTCCCTGCAGCTTGGCATATAGAGCCCACTGAGTTATTAAAGCCCTTTGCAGACTGAATGGAAAACTCACCAAGTCAGATGACGTATAAAAAACACTGATGTCCTCTTCCTCTTTCCCCCTTCTCTTTCATTCAGGTGT
This sequence comes from Galeopterus variegatus, assembly GCF_000696425.1. NCBI lineage: Eukaryota > Metazoa > Chordata > Mammalia > Dermoptera > Cynocephalidae > Galeopterus > Galeopterus variegatus. The sequence goes on along the minus strand of NW_007733708.1, from coordinate 77,717 downwards.
AAAGCCATTAGGGACCACAGTGTGTGGGGGTGTGGAGGGGTGGGGGTGGCTGTGGTGGGCCAGAGTAGTGTGAGGAGGGCAGCTGTGCAGAGTCAGGGACAGCCCAACCAGCAGGATGAGGAGGATGTCCACATACAGTGGAAGACATGGCAGTGTAGATTGGAGACTGGTTACACACAGGGGATTAATCAAATGAGTAACTGTAGTAAGGGTAATGGAAGCCAGGTTTCTCAGGTATGTATGTGTTTGTGTACACACGTGTGCACATGTGTATTCCCTAACTCTCACGAGAGTCTGGGAGCAGGGATGCCCATAGCAACAAGCATACTTAACCACTCAGATCTTGGCATCTAAATATCATTTTCCAGTAAAAGGAACCAAGATTCTTCAGAGAAGCGTCTGATTTCAGGGCTGGGCTAGGAAAGTACCATAAGCCTGAAACACTTTGTCATGTCAAAAAGTCCTCAAATAACGGCGGGGACATGTCAAAAGGATGTAGAAGTCAGCTTGAAGGGGCTCCCACTGGCCAAATTGAAAGGGACCTTAGCCAGAAAATGGCCATCTTTGGGATAACTAGGACCAAGCAGAAAATTTCAGCTAGCTATTGGGAACTGATAATCATCAATTCCTCAAGGTTAGCAGAGGCAATGAGAAACTGACCATATGGCTGAGACTGCCCAGAAATGAAATCATGTCCTGAAAATATCTTTCTCAAGTTTATTTCTGTTTGTCTCCCATTACACCCTCTTATGTTGATTTACTTTAGATGTTTCACACCTACAATTAAGGATTGAAACTAAGTTTTCTTGTTTTTCTTACCTCCCTAACCAACGGCAAACAGGAAATCGAAAAGAAAGGCAAAGCACCCTAGCTGATTAACTCACCTTCTTGCTGAAAGGAAAATTGCATCCACATTAGGTAGAGGAACAAGTCAGGTATTTTTATGTTCTAGTGATACTTGACTGAGGTTATTGTATTTGACCTCTCCCTAGGAGATAAGGACTCTGACCCTGAAATAACAAACATGAAGGGCTTGAAGCTGACCAGTCCACTAACTGCAGACTCCATGACACAAAAGCACCTAGTCCATCATGGGGCCCTGACAGCTGATTCAGACCCTCTGCTGATCCCATGACCAGCTTCCTGCTTTTCCTGCAGGACAAAACACTTTTACCTCACTTTCCCACCTCTTCCCCTTTACAAACCCCAGAACAGGTGTCAGGAGGTGGGATAATTTTAGCATGGTCATCCCCCAGATGCTGGTTATCTGAATAAAGCTGCCAATCCTTGCACCAACTATTGGACTTTCTGGTCATTTATTTAGTGTGAGAAGGCAAATCAAGCCTGCTGCCAGTAACAAAATCAGGGGCAACTTGAGCATTAAAATTAATAATGATAGAGAAGGATAATACCTCATTGAATAAAATAGGAAACAACAAGTCTATTTTGATGAAATTTTAAAAATCAGTGGTGAGGAATGGGCAAGTAATAGTTTCAAGTTTCCTACAAAAAGCTTATTAATTACAAAAGGAGGGAAAATAGTAACGTGACTGTGGAGAAGCCTGGCAGACACCCAGCTTTAGTTAAGTGCTCAAAGTGAATGAAAATCATCGTATGGCATCGTATGGGACAAACTGAAACTCTGCACCACCTACAGGATACACTGAGCAGAACACAGCGCACTTCCATGGTATTTCTCCCCAAGGTGCGTGACCTGAATTTAATCTTAAAAATACATCAGGCAAACCCACGTTGAGAGGTAGTCAGCAAAATCTTCAAGTGTCAAGCCATGAAGGTCAAGGACAGTTGAGGAACTGTTGTAAACTGGAGACCAATGAGACACGACAACGAGGTCTAATGCTTGAGTCTGATCTGGCCTCTTGCCATGAAGGACGCAGTGAGAATACTTCAGTGAATGCTGAGTGGGGTCTGCGTAACCACGTAAATATCCTAAACGTGAGGAGTGGATTGTAAAAGGGCAGTGTGCTAGCACTGCTTCTCAAACTTGGATATTCATACAAATAACCCAGGGAATCTTCTTAAAATGCAGATTCTGACACAGTGGGTCTGGATGGGGCCTGAGATTCTGCCTGTCTTGCCATCCCAGGTGATCCCGTGCTGCTGGCCCAGGGACCACTCTTGAAGTAGCAAGAGCCTAGAGAACCTGGTGAAGACACACACCATTTGCTTCCCAAACACCCCCCTTCCTGCTTCTTTTGGTTCCAGACTCTGATTTTCCTTTTGGAGCAATCCCCTCCCGCTTTCTGTGTACCCATTTGGGTCAGATGGTCCTCACCACTCGGGCATGAAGCATGCACCGTGGGCCTGAGCCATCCCATCCCCTGGCCACTGTCGAAGGCTCAAGGCTGGTCCTGAGACCCAGCCAGGGCCAGTGAGATGCAACTCCCACAGGTCCGCCTGAGCTGGCACAGCCTCTATAAACCTCTTCGGCTTCTGGAGCCTTCCTGGGCTTCTAAGCCTTGCAGTGGCTCAGGCCTTGCCTTCTGCCCTCTAACTCCTAAAGGCCTCAAAGGCTTTTCTGACCCCCCACATGACTCCACCACATAGTGGCCATGTTACACCTCAGTGAACTGAACTTGTCTGTGCCTTAGTTTCCTCACCTATAAAATGGGATGCCACTTGCCTCAAAGGGTTGTTTTGAGAACTGAATGATGACTTTCACATATATTTTGCACTGTACCTGCCACAGAGTAGATGCTCAATAAAATTTTTAGTTTTTCACTTTTGGAGCCCATGACCCCACACAAAAAAGGGATGTCATCTACTGCTATGTTTTTTTTTTGTTGTTGTTGTTTTGTTTTGTTTTCCTTTTTTTTTTTGTCTTTTTTACTGGCCGGTAACGGGATCGCAACCCTCGTTGTCGTACCCGCACCGGGGTCCGGCAACCGGATCGCAACCCTCGGTGTCACGCCCGCACCGGGGACCGGCAACGGGATCGCAACCCTTGGTGTTGCGCCCACGCCACGCTCAGCCAGTGAGTGGGAACCGGTCTGCATGTGGGATCCGAACCCTCGGCGGGAGCGCCGCCGCACTCCCAAGCAGGGCACTCTCCAGTGCGCCACCGGGCCGGCCCCTACTGCTATGTTTTAAAGTCACTTTCTGAGTTTGGGGACACTGGATGAAGAGGCCAAACATTTTGCTAGCTGTTATGTTATTCCTCCCTTGGGGTTCTGACAATTCCTGCATAGTCTGCCTGCTCACTTCATACCTGTTGCTCCCATCCTATCTGGAGTTGCCTATATAAAGACATATCCAAAGGAAATAAATTAGCAATGTTGTAGGTGCCACCAAGTGCAGGTTTCTCTCTCCCAGTAATCACAAGCTCCAGCCAGTGAGCCATAATCCCTTTCAACTGTCTTTATTCTACTGCCATCCTGTGGCTGGCCTGTGTCACTGCAGCACGGTGGGCCGGATGTAGCTGAGCATCTGTGTTATCATTGTCCTCGTTGTCTCCAGGAAGGGGCTCCTTGGGAGGAAGGGAGTGCAGTTGAAGGTCTGCGCGAGTCCCCCACGCAGGCAGGAGCCCGAGCACTAATCACCAGTCTTGACTTGATTTCTGCTTGATGAATCTTAAGGACACATAGTACAGGACCATGAAGCCACTGCTGATGCCAATGATGATTAAGTAGATGGCATAGAGCGGGTAGGAGTTCAGGCCCATGGCACCGAGGATCTGGAGACACAAACACCAGTGAGCACGTGAAGCTGATGTCCAGCGGACGTGCATCGACTTAGCACCCGAGGCCTTGGCTACTTACCACATCTGCCGGGACCGAGAAGGTGAGGTTGCCGACCTGCGTGGTGTACACCTGCCCCTTAAACCGAATCTGCATCAGCCCTTCGAAACACCATCGGAGGTAGGACACCTTGGAAATCCATGCAGGCACTGAAAACAGTGAGAGCCACCTTAGTCACACGGTCTCACCCACCTGCAGGAGGGCCCCGTCTGCTCACGGGACGTGTGCCCATCTATGATGGGGCATCTGGTGATAGGGCCATGGTGGCTGTGGCCCTGGAGAAGCAAGTCCTTTGAGGAGTAAGGAGGGAAGAGAACGAGGGGGCAAAAGGGCAGCTGGGGACCTGGATTGGGGCTGAGTAGGCCGAGTGGCTGTGGGGTCAGCCATGTGTTTGGCCCACGGCAGCTCTAGGGAGTCATTGGATTAGGGGCCCCTGTGTGCTCAGCTGTACAGTGCACGTGGGCCATGGAGATGGCTGAGTCTACACTCTGGCCCTGTGGGTGTCACGGTGCGGGCAGGAGGGACACACCACGAAGGCTGGGGAGGCCGTGCCTGGGGAGAAGAGCAGGGAGGCTCTGAGGTGGGCGGGTGGAGGGCCTGGGGCGTAGGCAGAGCTGGGGCAGGCTGCAGGGAACGGGCAGCCTGGCAGTGTGAACACAGTGGTGACGTGGATTTGCACTTCAGGAAGCCCATTCTGCATGGGAGAGTTGGGAAGGATGAGGAGGGACCAAGGTCACAGAGACCAGACTATAACAGTGGGCCAGGGTCGAATGATGGGGGCCAGGGTGGGGCACAGAGCCAAGGGGGTATTTCAGACAGACTCAGGAGGTGGAATGACCTGGCACACTGGTGGATGTGTAGAGGAAGGGAGAGAGGCAAGGGTGACTGCCGGCTGTCTGTCAGCCGTGGGATAAGAGGAGGTGCTATCCGTTTCCCCTAAAGGAATCATTCCCTTGGCCTGCAGAACAGCTGGCAAAGGCATCTGCTTGCAGAAGGGCCAGCCTGGCGTTGGACCTAAATGATGAATTTACGTCTCCAGACAAAAGCAGGCTTAATCCAGCCACACAAGGCCTAAAAACGCCTGGCCAGGCAAGGGGAGCAGTCTCACCTGTCCACAGGCTATCCAAGCTTATCATGAAGCCCCCGGTGAGGAAGAAGGAATTGTAGAGAGAGTTGCTGAAGAAGGAGGCCATGTGGAAGGTGGGGAACAGGGCGGCGGCGGTCAGGGCCATGACCCTGCAGCAGAAGACCACCAGCCACACTAGCAAGAAGTGCAGCACAAAGGGCTTGGGGCCCGGCAGCAGGTTGGCCAGCCAGTAGGTGGGCATCCCATAGATGATGACGTAGGCACAGTGCTCCGGAAGCTCCCCTAGGATCTGCAAAGGATGTGAAGCCAACACCTCCATTGGCCATGATTTTAAAACCTTTAAAGGTAGCAGCCCTCAGGGACATGAACCTCCCCTCCTGGCAACGATGCTGCCACAAGAGGAACCCACCAGTGAG
>NW_007733708.1:38849-72177 GCF_000696425.1 Galeopterus variegatus | reverse complement strand
CCGGAAGCTCCCCTAGGATCTGCAAAGGATGTGAAGCCAACACCTCCATTGGCCATGATTTTAAAACCTTTAAAGGTAGCAGCCCTCAGGGACATGAACCTCCCCTCCTGGCAACGATGCTGCCACAAGAGGAACCCACCAGTGAGCATGAGCTTTACTGCTGGTTCCCCCTGCAGACACCAAGTGCTCCCTCTGGGGCAGTTCAGAGCTGTTTCTCCCAGGGAGACAGTGGGTTCCTGTTCTCCTAAGACCTGGTTTCAAGTCCCCACCCCTCCTGACCAGATGTAGTAGCTGTGTGGCCTTGGGAAAGCTGCACACCCTCTCTGAACCTCCACTTCCTAGAAACACCTGCCTGACCTGCTCCAGAGCCTCACTCAGACTCTGGAGAGGCAAAATACTCTAGGTGTTTCTTTTTTAGGTTCCTGCTGACTTAGAAAAGTATCATTCCTGGTCCACAGTCCTAGCCTTCTGATAAATGTTTAAAAAATATCAAGTCCCTGAAACTCTCCCAGGAAACGTGGCATCTGCAACCACAGATGGCGTGTGGCTCTGTGATTCAGCAGAGCACTTCCCTGTAACAACGCTTTGTCTGCCCGACCCCCACACTAGGGGGGCCACTCTCAACCCTGATCAGTCACCTTGGCAAAGAAATATGGACCAGCGGTGTACAGCCCATCTTCCAGTTCATAGTAAAGCATTGCCCTCTCCGAGTAACCTGAAAAAGGAGGAGAGAATGAAAAAGTGAAATTAACCAGTGTTTCTGTTTTTGAGTCTCCCTTAATACAACTAAAAGTAGTTATATTGCCTACATTTCTTACATTTTTTAAAAAACAGGCACAGTAAAACCATCCTAACATAGATGTTTGGTGAGGCTCTCCAGTGTTTGCAATTCTGTGGCTCATGCCTTGCTGTCAAGTGTAAATCCTGCTAGGATAGGAACAGCTAAGACTCGGTAATTTGCTTTCATTTGCATACTAATATTAATGTGCGAACTTCAAAAACAATTATTGTCTTTTCACAATCACGATAAAATTATTCAGCAAACACGTTTTCCCCAGGAGCTCAGAGAAACAAAGGTCGGCCTTGGACCAGCTCGGAAGCTGGCTGATGCCCTATGGTCCGGCTGCTCCACATTCTGGTCAAGAGAGCAGGTGACACTCACATTTGGAGATGACATCCAGAATCACGTTGAAAGGGATGAGAGCTCCAATCATGAACAAGAGTGCTGCCGTGTCTAGGAAGGACAGCTTGATGGCTCCGTGGCCGTAATAAAGGAACCCGATGGTCAGGGACATCAGGCAGGCCTCTGTACCATGAATGAGGAGGGTGGGCAGGTCTCGGAAGTCATTGGAAATCTGACGACTTAAAAAAACGAAAGAAAGAAGTGTGGAGGGAACAACAGACACCAGCCCTGAGACCTTGGGAATGTCACTTAATCACTGTAAACCTCATTTTTCTCATCTGTGCAATGGGGAGGTAGTACCCACCTCATAGAGTTGCTATAAGGACCACATTATAAAATTGATGAAAGCATGTCCCACGAGACCTTGGGAATGTCACTTAATCACTGTAAACCTCATTTTTCTCATCTGTGCAATGGGGATGTAGTACCCACCTCATAGAGTTGCTATAAGGACCACATTATAAAATTGATGAAAGCATGTCCCACGGTAGGCACTCAATAAATGATTGTTACTTATCATCAATGTATCAGCTTGGCAATTTTACTGAAAGAAATTATCCTGAGAGAAAAAATCAGTCGGGTGCCTAAAGATATACAGACAAGGATGTTTGCTTTACCACTGCTAGTAATAGCAAAAGCCTGAAAATAATCTGACCATCCACCTGCACTGGTGGGTGAATGAATTATGCCTAGACTGGAATGCCCAGGAAGACCTAAGCACATGACAGGTAGAGGTGCTATTCTAAATGGAAAAAAGCTGGTGACCAGAACAGCATGCAGAGTTTAAGCCCACTCACATATTACAGTGTTTGTGTGCATGGAAACATCTAGAAAGACACACCAAGCAGTTGGGTCTAGCCTTCTTTGAGGGCTGGTGTGACAGGGACCCCTCCTGTTCCTCTTGAGATCCTCTTGTATGGGCCGCAGTGCTCACAATGACCCTACGCTGTTTCTGTGTTCGCGGCCAGTATGCATATTTGAATTTTGTTTAAAGAATAAAAATAACAGGAGTGTTTTGTGTCACTCTGAGGGCTGGTGCTGGTCCTGGTGATGCCATTTTTTCAACCAATCCTACCTCTTGCTTCCTCTTTCAAATTCACTTTAGACAGAAAGGGCTTGATTTGATACAACAGAGATTTGGTGGGGTGGGGTGGGCGGGGGACGAAATGACAGACACTTACCGGATCAGCGTGGTAAACTGCTGCACCACCCCGGGCAGCTTCGTGGGAGTCAGGAGGCATTCGGGGTCCCACGGCAGGGCTGGGCTGTCGGGAGGCAGAATTGTGGCCAGGTCACGGGGCACCGCCTTCTGCAGGCAGCTGCCCGCCCAGAGCCACCGGCCTGCCTCACCTCTCCGCACAGGTGCCCACGTCACGGTCCTTGTGCTCCGCTCTCCACAGAAAGTCTTCACAGTCACGCACTTTTTCTCGGAACAATGCTGCAAGTGACCGAACCCTCTCCCTGGTGGCCAGTTCCTGCTCTCTGCTGCGCCTGTCGATGCTGGTCAAGTCCACTGTAAGGAGAAGATGTGGGGCCATGGGTGACCCAGTCCCTGGCACCCGCTCACAGGGGAAGAGCTCTACCCGAGCCCAGTCTGCAATGCTGGTCAGCCCTCGGGGACCCCAGGACATTCACTCTCACTCCTCTGAGAGTGAACCACGAAGCAATGGTCAGAGCAGAGAGAAGCGGAGGGACCTCAGGTCTGGCCCCAGACCCTGCCAGGCCTGACCACATCTGCAGAAGCCTCAGGGCAAGGGCAGAGTCCCTGGCCCCAGCCCCACCACCCAGGCTCATTATGGGGACATCTAGGACAGAGCAGCAGCCTTCAGAGCCAAAGACCAAGTCACAGTTAGGTTCTGCCTTAACTCTGCCTGCCCAGGAAGCATCTGATGTGGACTCAGCCTCCCAGGTGAGCCTGCCCCTGGGGACAAAGTGGGCTGGTTGGGGGTGCTGAGCAGTTGGGCTCCGAGCAGTTCCCTCTCTCACTGTAAACTAATCGCTTGGCTTCCCAAGCAGCCTGCACTGAACAGGAGAACGTTTGGCTGGAGAGTGCCAGGGGCCAGCCAACTGGAAGTAAAGTTCTCATTGTGCCTTGGTTGGCTGCTCTGCCCCTGGGGGAGGGACGATGACAGCCAGCTGGAGGCCAGCCTGATGGACTCCCACCTCCTGTATCCCAGGCGCTAGCCTGTGGGGAGTCCCACACCACGGCCCTCCTCTCATGGTGCCCCTGCGATGCCTGAAAAGACAAACCCTGTCCAGTCACAGCCAGGGCCTCCCTAAATGCCCAGCTCCCTCCGGGCCCAAGCACGCCCTTCCATCTTCCTTCCCAGAGCCTTGGCTTGGCTGGGAGTCACCTTGTCACCTTTCTCCCTCTTCTCTTCTCCCATTTTCATAACATCTTCAGATAGGATAATGTCTAGGAGGGGTCTTATAGGCCATGATGTATCCCCTCAATGTGCAGAGATGAAGCTCAAAACACCAGATTTGCTGGGCATCCTCAGGCCCTTGTGGCTCCTGCACCCCAGACTGGTGAGCGTCACCTGCCCCAGGGCTAGGCAAGACAGCCCAACCCACCCCCCTTGCAATAACAACATATAATAGTTTGCTATGGGCCTTTGACTTCTGGTAACCCCTCTTTGGGGTTACTTCAAATTGCTCCCAGGCAGGCAGGTAGGCAGGTTGGCAGGTGCCCTCTGCCCCCTTATCTGGGGATAGCTGGCTCGAGGCTGATACGATGGCAGGAAGCCAGGCTGACACCCAGCACTTGGGGTGTGGGTGAGGCTCTGTGTACCAGGTCACTGGCCACTGGTCTTGCTGCTCACCGTAGAAGTCAGCAGGGTTGCTGTAGCGGGGACAGGGCTGGCCGATGGTCGTGAAGTACTGCACCATGTGCTGGGCGGCCCCCAGGTAGATGGTGGTGCCAGACGTCATCAGGAGGACCAGATCGAACAGCCTGAAGATGTCAGACCGAGGCTGGTGGAGGGAGATGAGCACGAGCCTGTTGCCCTTGGCCAGCCTGGACAAGGTTTTCACCAGGTTGTGGGCGGTGAAGCTGTCCAGCCCAGAGGTGGGCTCATCCAGGATGAGGATTCCTGCCCAAAAGAGAGAGGAGCCTGGTGAGTCCTCAGGACACTGGCTGGAGCAGGTGACCGGGCCCCTGTGTGCCCCACAGCCCGACGCCCCTCACCTGGGTTCCACAGAAGCTGCACCCCAATGCTGACTCTCCTGCGCTCGCCCCCCGACACACCACGCACGTAGGTGTTGCCCACGCGCGTGTCAGCACAGTGTCGCAGCCGCAGCTCTGCGATCACGTCCTCCACCTGCAGGCGGCAGGAGCTTCAGGGGCCACCTCCCAGGCCTGGGACCCTGCTCCCCAATGCTCACAACGTGGACTCCTCTGGCTGGGGTTTAAAGGGAAGGAGGGTGGCTCCTAGCTTTATTCCCCTGCTACAGTGTTTGGTCCCCTGATTGTTTCCAGAGATCCTGAGCGCTTCCATGTGCTGGGCACCATGCCGTGGGCTGGAACGAGGCCGTGTCCTGGCCTGCCCACATGGAGGACCAGAAAACATGTCAACAAGTGAACTCCTCACACATTTTGACAGGTGCCCTGAAGGGACCCGACTGGGCTGGGATGGCTGACAGAGGGCTGCGGGGTTTAAAGGACTGAAGGGCAGGTGGAAGGTGAGCTGGGTCCTGAGGAGGGCAAAGATAGCATGGCTTCTTTGAGGAGGAGTCACCACCAGGATCACTTAGTTACCCTCTTGTCGCGCTGGGCCTGGGAGAAGGCTTTGGGCAGGCGCAGCTGGGCAGTGAAGGTCAGGGTCTCCCGGACAGTCAGGTTGGGGAGCAGCTGGTCGTGCTGGCGCACATGGGCCACACACTTCCCCACCAGCTGAGGCGTGCTGGGCTGCCCGTTGATGCAGATTTGGCCTGACTTAATCTTGCCTCCATGGCCTCGGCCGGTGATCACGTCCAGCAAAGAGGCTCTCCCACAGCCTGTGAAGCCACCAGAGACATCCTTGAGAGCAGAGCTTTCGTGGGAGCTAGCCTGTCAGCTGTTGCTCCCTGCACACACTCCTGCACCCCGGACTGCCATGTCCTTGCAGAAGTGACCAGATTCTGGGAAGGTGGCACATCTCCTAGACCTAGATGGGGTTGTCGCAGCATGTGGAGATCTAGGCTTTTCATCTGCAGCCAACTTGAGCACCCTTGGGGGGCTGGGGGCCCATTGATGCTGGGGTTCAGGCCAGGACAGCCAGTGGATGCACAACAGGCTGGCATTCAGTCTGCCACCAGGCCTGCCTGTACCTAGAGCCCTCGTCCCTCGCTCAGCCAGTGAGCGGGAACTGGTCTGCATGTGGGATCCGAACCCTCGGCGGGAGCAACGCCGCGCTTCCCAAGCGGCGCACTGCAGCAGTGCACCACCGGGCCGGCCCAACAACACCATCCACTTTTGAATGACATATCAATTACTATTGACTTGGGGAAGTAAGCATAAGATTGGAACTAGTGCTTAAAAACATTCGATGAGGCTCTTTCTTCGACAGCTGTACACATATCAGCCGTGAACGTGAACTGGGCTCAGGATCTGAGAACACCTTCTTACCACTGAGCTGGGAACAAGCTCTGTCCAATTTTCCCAGGTGGGGTTTCCTTACTGTATGTTACTTTTGGAAAGCAAATTTTCCAAGTTTGTTTTCAAACAACGGGAGTGCCAATACACAACATGTGCCAAGTCCTCCTTGCCACATGCCATGTGCCACCTGTAGGCGGCCCCAGGGCTCCCAGTGCAAAAACAAAAAACCAAGAAGCTTCCCTGTATGCTCCTTCTGCTTACTGCCCAGAGACTCTCCAGGTGGAAGGAGCTGCATGCTGCTTCCTAGATGTACCTCACTTAAGATCCCTGAGAACATGGGTGGAACAAAAGAGCCGGAAGAGAAACCAGGGAGGGATGCTTCAACCCTGCTCAGCCTCAGACCTCAGATTCGGGCGCTGGAAGTGCAGGGGACTTTGCCAACATTCATAGGGACTATGGGATTCCCAGTCAGAGAGCAGGAAGGCCACATTTTGTAAGTAAAACTTTGTGAGAGGTGTGGGCAGCCTTTCCAACACAGGATGCCTGGTACATTTGGGGAGACCCTCTATGAACCAGGAGAAAACACTTGTAAAATGGCTGGAATCTCCCAGTCAGAGAGCAGGAAGGCCACATTTTGTAAGTAAAACTTTGTGAGAGGTGTGGGCAGCTTTTCCAACACAGGATGCCTGGTACATTTGGGGAGACCCTCTATGAACCAGGAGAAAACACTTGCAGGTATTCAAGACCCTTGTAAAATGGCTGGAATCCTCAAATCAGTAAATTCATTAATTAGAAAACATTTTGGGCATTGCTGATTCTATAGAATAAGCCAAGATGCCTGGGTATGTTTTTTAATTTATTTTCTTAAAACTATGGCCATCATTCTTTTGTGTGTGTGTTTGAGTGGAGTAAAAGTCACAGGAAGTATAGCTGATAAACCTTTCTAAGAAATTATTTTAATAATTCCATTGGTTAACTAAATTTGGCCTGGGGCTGCCTCCATACTATAAGTTCCTACATAACGAGTTGCAAACTATGGCCATCATTCTTTTGTGTGTGTGTTTGAGTGGAGTAAAAGTCACAGGAAGTATAACTGATAAATCTTTCTAAGGAATTATTTTAATAATTCCATTTGTTAACTAAATTTGGCCTGGGGCTGCCTCCATACTATAAGTTCCTACATAACGAGTTGCAACTTAACTTAGTATATGAAACAAGCTGCAACCTAATTTAAGAGTATATTTTTGTAACACCTTGCTGCCTCTCAGCCGATCATAGCAGCTGAGCTCCAGCCAGTCCCAGGCTGCCAGCTGGTCAGACAATGCCCAAATGAGGCAAACACATAGGAGCCGTAACCAATCAAGCTATTTCTATACTTTCTTCCTTCTTCTGTCTATAAACACTGCCCACCCCCCTTGCTGGGGGGAACTCTCTGAACCTCTTCTGCTTCTGAAGACTACCTAACTTACATACTATTCCTTGCACAACTAAACTCTGCTACATTTAATTGGCCTAAAATTTTTCTTTTAACACAGCCAAGTAAACTTGAGGCTAAACAACACTGAACCTAGAGTCAAAAGACCTGGACACAGGTCAATGTTCAATGTAATTCCTGCTCACCCTCTTTGAAATTCTCTTTCCTCAGCCATGAATCAGGGACACTAACAGCTAGAGGGTTGTATGTACCAAGTATTAACCATGATGACTTTATATAAGGGCCCATGTGTCCCCTAGATGCTCAATTTGGGAAGAAAAGGCAGGTATTACAAAGAAAAGCTACTGGGAGCTATGAATAAAAATATAAAATAAAAAATAGGCCCATGAGGGGTCTACTTTTTTCTTGTTTTGGTCAGACTTGCAGAGATGGGGCCAGAGTGGGAGGGACTTAATGATTTTGCATATTGTTTCTGTTACAAAGTGCATTTATATGTAGTATGTCATTTGATCTTTGGCCGGACCATAAACAGAACTTGTCTATCAGAAAGGTAAAAAGTTTGTAGCAGATGTTCAAAAGCTGAGTAATCTCTACTTCTGGAAATGATTAATTAAAAAGCGTAAAGCGCTTTAACACTATGGAAGGATATCTCACGGAGAAAAGCAATGTTCTGAGAATCAGGAGACCAAAGTTCTAGTTGCAGCTCTGCATTAGATGTGTGTCCTTAGGAGACTCACTCAGCTTCTCTGGATTTTATTCTTCTCATCTGACAAAGAAGGGGAGTGTGGACAGGGGGAGCAGGACACTCTAGAAACATTGAGGACTAGATAATTTGAAAACCTTCTTCTAAAAATGCTTCCAAACTGGCAGGGAGAAAGAAAGGTAGAACACAGCAAGCAGAATGAGCTCTATTCTCCACACCCCCTTTCAGCTCTGACATCCTGTAATTTTAAATTTGGTCTGTGGTAGTGACTGCAAGCAGTCATCAAAAAGCTCATGGAGACTCTTATTATCTTTCAATTCAATTTTTCCACGAACTTTCTGAAGTACCCTCGTATTCGAGGCACTCCAAGAATCTGGCTCCTTTCAGATGTTTGAAGGCTGTGCTCAGACTTTGGCAAGGCCATCTGAAAAGTTAGAGTTGTGGCAGGGCTGTGCCCAGTCTCTGTCTGCTCACAATCGGGATCAGACTGTGGAGGGGACAACGTGGAAGAGCATCCCCGGTGGCTCCGAAGCTGCCTGATGAGCATATCTCAGTAAGGGTGTTAAAGACAGACACTCTAACTATGGCTTCGGGTGGACAAGAGGCACACTACCATTCATAACAACAGCAACTACCCAAGAGCCAGCAAACGGACGGGCAGGATTTGAACCCAGGTCTCTCTGACCCAGAACCTGTGCTCCCAACCACTCTGCTGTGTTTTATTCTGCTAGTCAGCAAAGAGTTCTGTAAGAAGCACCATTCATTTGTCTGAAGGCCCATTCTGCATCCCAGGAGAGAGAGAAACCACTGTGCCGCTATGTGCCCTTAGTGGTACCTGAGCTCCCTATGATGGCCAGCATCTGCCCACTCCTCACTTTGAAGCTCAGGTTCTTGATGCCCAGATCGCAAGAATCTTGACTGTTGCGAGATGTCCAAGGTATCTTGAACTGTGCCAGCTGCTCAAACCAAGGCACCTGGGAGGCCATGTCCACCTATGTGGAGATATAGAAGGTTCTTCAGAGGGCTTCAGCAGCTTCTGTTTAGCTCCCCTGTGCCCACTGTGGCCCCTGTCCACAGGGGACATCCGCCTGCTGATACACAATAGGAGAACCTGAAGCTGCTGTTTTCAGATCTGAAGATAAGGGGATGGAAAGCAAGTGCACTGTCAGCACAGAAATAAAATACAACATGAAGCAAAACGTCTTCACTTTTAATAGTAATTTACTAATAATTTACCAAGTGTCGACTATGTGCAAGACATTGGGTTAATCATTTTATATCCATTATCTCATTCCATCCTCACTGCAAACCTATAACACAGGTACTGTTGTAATCCCTGTTTTGTGGATGAGGCTCAGAACAGTTAAGTCACTTGCTTAAGGTCACACAGCTAGTAAGTGGCAGAGCAGAGAAAGGTTATGGTATCGCTCATTAGTTTGTCCTAACTCCCACCCACAGGAAGCCAGACTCAGGCCTCTGAGGTTCACTATCCCAGGCCCCACCATGCTCCATCTGGGCAATATGTGATCTGCCCTTGGGGAGCTGTGGGAATAGAGAATCCGACCACAGGATTCCTAAGAGCCTCTGAAAGGCCTTGCACTCTGAATGTTTTATTAGCTCCGGGGATAGTACACTACATGTGTGTGTATGTGAGAGGTCTTCAAAAAGTTCATAGAAAGATTTGTATGATCTTTTAATTCTACTTTTCCATGAACTCGTTGTGAAGTGCCTTTGTGTGTTTGTATAAAACTGATAAAATAAGAATAAAGTTTGTAGTTTAGTCAGTAGCATTGCACAGTGTTAGTTTCTTAGTTTTGATAATTATACTATGGATATGCAAGATATTAACATTAGGGGATGTTGGAGAAAGGGGAGCACTGTATTCTTTTTGCAAATTTTTCAAAAGTCTAAAATCATTTCAAAATATAAAGTTAAAAAAGAGTTTTAGAGGTTTTCTCTGTTCTCCCACAGGTTCACACAGTTAGCTTTCTGTTTGCATGAGAGTCTCATTCTCTTTTCATGCCCCTCAACCTCCAGCTACAACGCGTGCTGCTGATGAATGAGGGAAGCCTCCGTGGTGCTTGCAGCCCACACTTGGGCTGTCAGTGTGGACTGGACTCTGTCCCTGAGTGTAGAGGGCTGCAGGGTGGTCACCTTCCCTCCACCTGGGCAAATTGTTTGGCTTTCCCTGCCCGCTCCTCTCCCCTTAAACCCAGGCATGTCTCTACCTGGTAGTTGAGGTCTCTGATCTCCAGAGTGTTAGACTGGCCACTGTAGGTGAAGTACAGGCTGTTGTCACTTTCAGAGGAGAACAAGCTGTCCTGGAGACCCTGCTGGGAGACATGACAGGTGAGGGGCTCCTTCAGAAGCCACTGAAGACATAAGACAAGACAGAAGGAAGAGACCTGAGAGGGGAGAGCAGCAGCTAACATAGTTGAGATCCCAAATTGGCAAGACAGGGGCTTGTGCAGGTGGGACGCAAGGGCTTTGAGAAAATAGGAGTATCGATAAGGGCACATCTCCTCTTCCCTTCGGAGAGAGCTTGGGGGGCTTCTCCCAGTACAGCTCCTGTGCCAGACAATCTCAACCTCAGGCCTGCGGAGCCGGAACTCATGCAGCTTATGGTGACTGAGACCCAGACTTGGAGCTTGAGAGATCTTTGTGGGCCTCTGGGCTCTGGGTAGACCTGAGTTCTGGGCGAACCTGTGGCGTTTAACTTTCTCATCCCTGCATCTGGCTTAGTAGCTTCTAATGCCAAACAGACATCACATCACAGCATGTGAGAGGAAAACGGCTATCAACAAGTTAATATTGATATTCAGTATTCAATATTTGTGAAGACACCATCCTGAGAAAAGTCACCTCTTATTTTGCTGAGTTTTACACAATAAAGCCAGCGAAAATGCTGTGGGGAGATTTCCGAGGCCGTCCCTACCATCATCATCATCGTGATGTTATTGCTGAGGGGGTGGTATGTTTGAATGTCCTGTTTCATGGGATCAGCTGACACTTTTGAACGGTATTAACCATTGGCAGATGTGAATTCCTTCTGTTTTATCAATTCAATCATTTAAATAACGGAGGCCCCCACAAAGGAAGACCTTGACTGGTAAGGTTTTCGTTCTTTAATGCATTCAATTTTTCTTCTGCTTCTGCACTGCAAGAGCAAGTATGTGTCCACGAACGAGTTCCTGTGGCCTCCAGGCTTCTTCCCTCCGAGCTGCTGATCTCATATGGATGTGCTCTTTCAATCAGTCAAGCATCCAACAAACTTATTGCAAGCCCACAACATGCTTCAGGTTTGAGTGTGAGAGGTGACAGTGACAAAGACAACCTGTGAAAAGCTTACATTTCAGTGGTAGGGACAGGTGATTAGGTTGGAGTGGGACAGGCCAGGCCTAGCAGCAGGCTGACCTCAAGCAACTGACCAGGGTATATGACAACATGCTTCAGGTTTGAGTGTGAGAGGTGACAGTGACAAAGACAACCTGTGAAAAGCTTGCATTTCAGTGGTAGGGACAGGTGATTAGGTTGGAGTGGGACAGGCCAGGCCTAGCAGCAGGCTGACCTCAAGCAACTGACCAGGGTATATGTTCACCGTGCACACCATGCACACATGTGCCATGGGTGACAATAACATGACTCATGACTTATGCAAAAATAACATCTGACAGTCTCTTTGTCAAAGTACCCTTGCAATGGCAGAGGTAAGAGGTCCTGGGAAAGGACGTTGCAGACCAATGGAGGTGGAGAGAAATAAATACAGGGGACAGCCTGCTGCAGACCTACTGTGAGCAGCCCCCGGTTCCGGCTGACAGTCTCTTTGTCAAAGTACCCTTGCAATGGCAGAGGTAAGAGGTCCTGGGAAAGGACATTGCAGACCAATGGAGGTGGAGAGAAATAAATACAGGGGACAGCCTGCTGCAGACCTACTGTGAGCAGCCCCCGGTTCCGTGAGAGTGTGTGAACAGCAGGCCAAAGCTACTTATACTGTTTCATGTTTGGACTATTGCCATAAAGATCCAAAATTATATAGTAACAACATGGGAAAGATAAACACCTAATATAGGAGAGGGGTTGTCTCTGTGAGAGACATAAAAGAGAAGGGTCCAAGTAGGGGACGGAAGGGAGCAGTCCTGAAAGCTATTGGTAATTAGTGGTGGGTACATGGGAGTTCACTCTTCTTCAAGCTGATTTGTTTGAAATATTTCAGAATATATTTTCAAATCGAGAGCGCTCGCCCTGAATTCCAGATTTCTACACCCACCTCAACTCCCAGCTGCCAGTGGCCCCAGAGCAGGAGGGAGAGGTGAGAGTGGAAGACATGAGAGGGTCTGTGGCCTCTGAGATGGACGATGAAGCTTCTATGGAGATCACGAGCAGCTCAGGCAGCCGCTGGACTCTGGCAGTTCAGCCCTGCAGCCTGACCCTCACTCCCCACCTCCACACGCACTGCCCGGTTATCCATTTTATTTTGCTAAACTATCAGAAACTGTCAATTGCTGAGAGTCACATTTGGTCTAACATGCACTCTGTTGTCATTGTTGCTGTTTTTAAAGCAAACATCTGCAGGAGGGATAATAGTCAATTAGTGTCGGATGTGAATTAGCTCAGAAATTGCTCCTGCTGGCTAAAAGCTCCCAGGTTGGATTCAGGGCTGGAGGAGCTGCTGAGGAAGATGTGGAGTCTGGAGCAATGTGTGGGGGTGGCCTCCAGCCCAGATGGGTCCCACTGTGCTGTGCTTTGAGAAGGGGGAGGGCCCTACGACCCAGGAGGAAGAGGCAGCAGGAGGAAAGACAGGTAAGAAAAGGACAGGTGCACAGCTCCTTTCTCTGAGGTTCGCCCTAGGTCCCCATCCCCCAAGGCTAGGTAGGCAGGCGGCAGCCAGCCCAGGACCCCAAGCTCCATGGAGGGATTTTGCACAGGAAGCTCAACTTTCAGAAGAAGATACATGATTGGGTTGGGGACGACCTCTGTTCCATTTTTAAATATTTTCCTTAGCTCCCAGAAAGGATTTGTTAGACTCTTCCTGAGGTTTTGACAAACTCTCTGTATTTTTCAAATACTTAAATATCTATTCGGCTGACATCTTAATCAGTATGACTGTCAGAACATCACTTGAATTTCTGACAAGTGACACCCAAAAAAGCAAAAGCAGGTTTATTTGTAGGTAACCAGCTCAGCTCCTGCTGGGCTACATTGTAATTTCTCCTCCTATTAACTTCTGATCAAATTTCTGAGTCAGAAGCACAGATGGGAAGGAAACTCAGGGAGCACCGAGCGCACCTTCCTTGTTCTGAGATGAAGAGCCTGTGCCGGGGGAGGCAGTGATGTGCGAGGACTTGGAGCTGGGTGGGGACACCCAGGATTTGTTCCTGGCTGAAGGGACACTCCTGGGCCTTTATTGAAACATTCAGATTAGGTCTCACACAGCTCTACCCTGAGGTCTGGCCTCTCTCATCCTCCTCTGACCTTAAATGTGGGCCAAGGGTACCCCAGATGCCAGAATTCCCTGTGCAAACAGCCCCAGGCCCACTCCCAGGGCCTGCGTGCATCTCCGCCCTTGTGGACTGGGATAGAGCAGAGAAGGGGGACAGGCTGTGGCTTCAGCAGGAAGCCAGTTCCCCCACACCACCACGTTTTAGCTGCTGTTCCAAGAAACCTTAGAATTTCTAAATTTACACCTGGCTTATCAGGTTGTGAGGAAGGTATGTGAAGTTAAGAGGATAGAAACTAGTTTATTTAACAGTTCTTTGCTTGGCTAATTAAATACCTAGCCATAGGTTATGTGGCCCTCATCCTCTGATTCCAAGCCCCACAAATGTTAGGGGCAGACCATCTCTTGGCACCTGGAGTAACAGGGTTGGGGAAATGGAAATCAGAAATGGCAGGGCCTGCACACATTTCTTTCAGGATGTGGGGTTTGGTCAGTTCTTTGCCTCCCAAGCTGTGAAGGCTGAATCATCAGATCTTCCAGGAAGAAAGTGTCCCCAAAGCCACCACTAGTGTATGTCCCATTTGGACTGCAACCTTTCCTCGCAGGGGTTGTCCCCATAGGGTGTTCAGAGAGCAGAGCTTGTCATCTGCTGTGGCTGCAGAGCTGACTAGAAATGGTGGCATCCTCGGGCCAGCTGAGTCAAGCCCTAGGGACTCAGGGCCAGCCTGGGTGGCCTGTGGCCTTCCGTGCTGGGTGTGGAGTCCACAGTCCGTCTCATCTTTCCTCCCCCCTCCTTCCCACCACAGGCAGACAGAAGGGTGGGCTGGGCGGCAGCGGAGGTGGAGGTGGGGGTCTGCTTGCCTCTGTCTTCCAGGTTAGGCTCCTGCTTCAAATCCTGCCACAACCTGATTTCAGCCAAAGGCCATTTCTCAAGTAAACGTTTCTCAGGTAAAATGAAGGAGAAAACGTGTACCTCACCTCTTGGCCACCTGGCTGCCATCCATTCCTTCCCATATCTCCCAGATCTTACCATTGCCTGCTGGAGACATATTCTGAGCATAAATTCTGACGTTCCCACAAGAGTCCTCTGCCATCTTATTTCATCCACCACCTTATGCCACTGAGATTCTTAGCCTGACAGCCACATTGACAAAGAAGATACCTGCAGAATCCCTGGTATGTGTGAGCATGTTTCTGTGGCGGAGTCTCATTTGGAAAAAGCTACATCAGCCTGAGTCACAAAAGAGACCCTCATTTCCCTGTAGGGGTGTGCCTTGGGCAGAAAGTGGCCTCGGCGGCCTCCGGCCTGGCCTCTGCTCCCCTCAGCCCTTGGACACCCTGGAAATGCAGTTCTGTGGCCATTTCCTCAGTCTGTTTGTTGTCCAGGTGGTGAGCTAGGACAGAAAGCACCTACGGGAGGAAAGAAAGGACCGATATTGCAGCCACAGGCCTGAGGCGGCTCCCGACACTCACCAAGTCATCCTGGGGAGCAGCCCCTCTCCACAGCCCCTTCTCCTCTGTGGCCTTCTCAGCCATGGAGTCCGCGACGTCTGAGCCCCTGGGCTGCAGCTCCTTTGGACCTCAGCGGCTACCTGCCACTGCCAGTGTGGCCTCTCTCTGCTTCCTAGGGCCGGGCAACCTCGCCCTCCTCTGTGCCAGTCTCTCTCCCAGAGTTCCTCTCTGGAAACCCTCCTACGAACACCATGTATTCTACCCACTGTCAAGATAAGGACGCCCTGGCTAAAGGTCCATCAGATAATGGCATTGGTGGCCTGATTCCAGTCCTGCTGCTGGGAGGGCCCCACGAGGGATTTCAGGGCCAGGCAAGGAACAGGTGGGGCAGTCTGCCCCCAGCTCCTCAGCTGAAGCCACTCTAAGGAGGGTCAGGCCACCAGACAACTCGCCCGTCTTGCTGCCTGTTGACTATGAGTAGCGACCTCTCGGCTTTCACCTTTGGGGGGTTCTGGGGACTCAAAGTAAACAGAGGCTTCCAGAGCTCCCCAGAGGAAGTTCCTGCAGCTGCTGCAGAGCCTCGGCACAGCCTGGGTGTCCTCCATGCCTCCTACAGCGTCAGGTAAGGCAGATTCTGAGCTTCTCTCCCCTGCTTGGAGCATGAAGCTGGGCTTGCACCCCTCAGCTGCCTTTCCTCACTAGTGGGGGCATGCTGGGGGCTTTGGGCTCCCTCTTCAGTGGATCGGGGTGGAGAGGGGTGAAGTGAAGAGCTGCCACTGGGAAATGAGGAGAAACAGTGAATGGCGCCTCCTTCTGCACAGGGCAGGGCCTGGGCATGAAAAGCGAGGCAGCAGCACCTGCTCCTGCCCCTGCCTCTTACCCCTCCCGCTGCCCACCCCACATCCAGGGCCTGCCCTGTGTGGGTATACAGGGCTTGGGGACAGGGGTGCTGGGAACATGAGGGGTAATGAAGCCTGGTCGAGCTAAGGAATGAACAGTGTCCTGTTTGTCATCTCCCAGCCAGACAGCAACCCGACATTCAGAGCAGCTGCTGTGCAGGCCCTTTCCCTAGGTGGCAGATCACTTCGGTCACTCCCCCACCAGGTTCTGCAGGGGAGGCCATTGAGACTGAAACACAGAGACAACTGGGGTGGGGCAGAGCTGGGGTCAGTGCTGCGGGACAGGGCCTGGCCCCTCCCGGGATGCCATGCTGCCTTTGCCTTCATGGGGTTTCCTTTAAAGCAATCACGTCGGGCCCTGGTGGGACATCAGATCTTACCAGCAGCGGTGGAACAGGCAGATCCTCAAAGACATCTCCTTGTACATCGAGAGCGGGCAGATCATGTGCATCTTAGGGAGCTCAGGTAAGCTGGGGAAGGATTTATCTATGTGCTCACTGAGGATCTGAAAAGGCCTTGACTTGATTTAAACACCACATTGAAGAAAGAGGTTTAACTTGTAGCACAAAGGCCACAGTTTGATATTAGAATGAAATCTAATGGCACGTTTGACTGTGAATGGAACCTGGTGTTAATGTAAAATCTTTAGAAAGATTCTTGAAAGAGTATAAAGTCCTGCCCAAAAGGTAAGAGAATTCATATTTCAAAGTATGGAAAGGCCCCAGCACGGTGCCTGGCATATGGGGATGCTCAGTAAACACAATTTCCCCTATCCGCTTATAGATAGGAAAAGGAATTCAATAAACAAAAATGCCCATTTAGACCCACTAGTTGATTTCATTGGTCCCTTTTTATTATGATCTATTTCAGCCATACAATCAAAAATGGAGAATAACATAGAAATGTTCATGTGTTAACATCAGGACTTATCAAATCTTAACATTATATAGTATTTGCTTCAGATCTTTTTTTTTAGGAATTAAACATTACAGATTGTACTGAGGCCATCTATGTGCCATTCCCCATGCCATTCCAGGGGTGACTACATTTGAGCCTGAATTTGGTGTTTGTCTTTGTGTCCCAGCATCAGCCAGTCTTTATGTCCCAGCATCGGGCCCTGGGAAGGTGTGGCCTATAGTGAGGAAGCTCTTTATTCTGAGAGCCATGCCCTGGTGAGGTCACAGTATGAGTCCTCAGCAGCTGACATTCCTAGCAGCTGGGGGGTGGGGTGGTGGTGGTGGTAAGAGGTGGATGGGTGCATGGGTGCATTGGCCCTAAAGAGGGGATCTGTGTGGCACACCACAGTGTCCACTACACTGTGTCATGTTGCACATTTTAAGGTTAAAATATTCTGACAAATTGGCTTCTCAGAAGTCTCTTCCTTGAGCTGTTGTTTGCAAATTGTTGACATTTACTGACATTCCCTTTAATGGAGATGGAGAATGTAAGCCTATGATAAAAGTTAGGTATGGTCAGCCTCTTCAGAACTGAGGGAGTTAAATCTATAACCACTCATCTGCTACAGCAGGTGCACAATCGTATGGTAATGGTAGTGTTGTTAAGATTAAATCAAAAGGAATCCACTGACTGTCTTAGTCCATTGGGGCTGCCATAACACAATAACATAGACTGGGTGGCATATAAACAACAATTATTTCTCACAGTTCTAGAGGCTGGGAAGTCCAAGATCAAAGGGCTGGCAGATTCAGTGTCTGGTGAGGGCCGGCTTTCTCCCAGACAGCTATTTTCTCACCCTAACCTCACATGGTGAAAGGGGTGAGGGGTCTCTCTCAAGCCTCTTTTATAAGGGCACTAATCCCAATCATGAGGGCTTCCCCCCATAACCTAATCACCTTCCAATACCACCTCCTAATACCATCATCTTGGGGGTGAGGATTTCAACATATGAATTGGGAGGGAGGGGATATAAATATGTAGACCATAGCACTAACTAAATCTGCTAAACTTTTCTGACGTTTCCTGTCAGTTCTTATTTCCATTTCTTAACAATTTCTTTTTTTTTTTTTTTGTGACCGGTAAGGGGATCGCAACCCATGGCTTGGTGTCACCCACACCACGCTCAGCCAGTGAGTGCACCGGCCATCCCTATATAGGATCCGAACCCGCGGTGGGAGCGTCGCTGCGCTCCCAGTGCCGCACTCTGCCAAGTGCTCCACGGGGCTGGCCCAACAATTTCTAACTATACAAATGTGCCATAACATCCAAGATCATTCCAATTTTCCTTTTGATAAATATAATGTTCTCCTTTAAAAAGAAAAAAAAATTGAGCCATCCCTATAATAATCTGTCACCTGTTGCATTCCTCATGTAGAATATAAAAGTATTGGTGTGTAGCATCTTTCTCAGAAGAGTTCCTCACTTCTAAGGACAAGAAGGAATTGAAGCCACCTTCTCAGAAGTATGTCCCACAGGCCAATGTCATGCTTCGAGTGCATCTCAGCAGGACAGTTGGTGGGGCTCTTGATCTGGGGATGAGGACTGGTTTCTGATGATACACCTAATCATGATTTTGTGACAGTGTCTATCTTTCATACTGAATATGAATCCATGGTAGAATGCAAGTTCCACAAGGGCAGGGACTTTCTCCTACTGTATCCTTAACACCTAGAATAGGGTTGGCCATATAGTAGGTGTTTAATAAATATTTGTTGAATAAATGAGAAAAAAATTAATCTATGAATTCATCATAGATTAGTATTTATTAGTATTTATAGTGTTTCATAAAAGTGACATGATTTCCTTGGTGTCTTATCTCAAGCAGATAAGTGTCTATCAAATCTTTATTAGAAAGGCAAAAGATGACTTACATGTTCAAAGTCTCACTAGAGTGTGGTCTAAAGCAAGCACACCCAGGGCCACCTGACACTCCAGTGGAAGGCCAGCTTCTTTAGCTCACTATTTGCTATCGATTATGCCAAGACTCTGGGCTGGATGCTTCCTTGCAGATTATTTAGTTTCAAATGATTTCTGTCCTACTAGAGAAGATAACCCCAAAGGTCATGGTTTTATCACCCTGGAGGGCATTAACTGTTTTTGTATCCAACTTTGCTATCTTATTCTAACCTTTTCTCCACTGACTATATACCTTTCCGTTTCTCATATCCTTTTTTCAAATGAGCCTTGTCATCCTGCTGTTCCCTCATTAATGAGTTAATAAATATTTGACACGTATTCGGGGAAAAAACCCTGAATCAGTTATTTCTATATTTAAAAAATGTGTCAAAAACTTAGTGGCTTGAAACAACAAAAACGTCATTTATTATCTCTCAGGGTTTCTATGGGTCAGACATCTGGAAGTGATTTGGTTGTGCACTTCTGTCTTGGGGTCTCTCATGAGGCGGTAGCCAGATGTCACTGGGGCTACGGCCATCTGAAGGCTTGGGTGGGGCTGGAGAATCTACTTCCAAGGTGGCTACTTTCCATGCTCTATAGCAAGTTGGCACTCACTGTGAGAACTTGTGACACGGGAAGAGCAGATGGCCCAGGAGAAAACCCTGTGATCACCCACAGGAGGCTGGAAGCAGCAGCCACACAGGTAGGATGTAAACCAAGAGGCCGTGGAGGCATCAAAGCCAAGGGAGAGAGACTTACAGAGAAGGGCAGGCAACAGTATCAAATGCTGCTGAGGAGCCGTCCACAGCGCACAGAGAAGTAGCCACTGGATTTGGCAACAGAAAGTAGCCTTGATGCCCTCGGGGAGGCCAGTTTTGATGAAGTGGTGGGACTGGAATCTAGGCTGCAGGATATTTTGAGCTTCTGTCAGAATGGAAATTGGATCCCAGAAGTGGAAGGCCAGGGGGCTCTGCTTAGAAGAACCACACCCAAAGCCTAGGATCATGACTGGGGAATTACAGGCCATGTTTCGAAAGACACCTTGATGAAGTCACATTTCAATTCTTTATAATCACGTTCTCTTTCTTCTCCACCCTGACCTCTACCTGGGCATGCTGGGGCTAATTCTGAGCTTCGTCAGGCACAGGTTAGAGAAGACAGCTGCTGCCAGAGCCAGCTCATCTCTGCACCCCTCAGGGCAACAAGCAGCTTTTTAAAAGTATTTGAATGAAAGATCTTATTTTTGGTTTTGCACAAGCCATCACATCTTCTGTAGAATTCTCTTGCTATCTTCTCAGAACCTCCTGCCTATTTCCTCTGTTATTAATTCCAACTTCTTCACAGTCTTGGGTGGTCTGTTCTGCCTCCATTACTCTCGGGCCCATGTTGAGATTCATGTCCAATATGACTGAGGGGCCAGCTGGATTCTTATCCTAATGGCATCAGCTAACCTCTAACCCTAGACAAAAGCAAACCAGGGGAAACCTTGTCCTCCAGTCACCTCCAGCGCCAGGCAGTTCATTCCCTGCAACTCCTCTGTGGAAATGTTCTCAGGGCCAACTAGCTGGGTTACGCCAGTGCAGGCTGAGGCCAACTTGGTTTTCCCAAAAGAAAAGTCTGCTTCTCAGACTCTGGTCTGCACACAAATTTCCCCGGGATCTTGTAGAAAAGCAGAATCTGACTCAGCAGGTCCACAGAGGGGCCTGAGAGTCTGCATTTCTGACAAGCTCTTAGGCGATGCTGATACTGCTGGTCCTCAGACCACACTTTGTTAGCAAGACTCTAGGCAATTCCACCTACATTCAGGTACAGCCAGACAATCCTAGAGGAGCACAAAAAGAAATTCAGATGTCCTAGGATCCAAACGTTTCCAAGAGCCCTGGCTTTTCTTTTATTCTGATCTTATAGGTATTTTCTTTTTCAGCCCCAAACAATTTAAAAAGCAAATAAGCAGGCAGTCAAAGCACTGTCAGTCCTGATCCGCATGAGAGAAATGGCTTGTTCCCCTCTCAGGGGACAAACTGGAGACTCTCATTGGTGCCAAGGGAGTTTGACACATGAGGTCCAAGGCTGGAACCCGGGGTCACGCCTCCACAGAGGTATCGGGAAGTTCCCCAATGTCCTCCCTGGGGACTCCTCCAGGGCCTTCTCTTGTCGCCCCCCAGGCTCGGGGAAAACCACGCTGCTAGACGCCATGTCCGGGAGGCTGCAGCACAAGGGGACCTTCCTCGGGGAGGTCTGTGTCAACGGCCAGGCGCTGCGCAGGGAGCAGTTCCAGGACTGCTTCTCCTACGTCTTGCAGGTGGGCGCCCACCCAACCCTGCCGCCCGGCCGCGCGGGGCTCGGGCCACGCTGACGCTCCCTCTCCCGCAGAACGACACGCTGCTGAGCAGCCTCACGGTGCGCGAGACACTGCACTACACGGCGCTGCTGGCCATCCGCCCAGAATACCCCGGCCACCTCCAGAAGAAGGTGGGTGACGCCGTGCTCAGCGTGGCGTGGGGCGCACGCGGGACAAAACCCGAGACACTCGTCACGCCGGGGTGGCTTTGCACCCCTCTTCTCTTGCCTCCGCTTGGCTCTTCACCCCTCACTCTAGGGCTATCCAAGACGGCATGCACTTGTCACATGTGCCTTTTGAGTACTTGACAAGTGCCTAGTCCACAGTGACATGAGCTTGCAAAGTGTAAAATACGAGCTGGATTTTAGACACTTAGTCTGGAAAAACAGAATGTGAACCCGTCTCATTAAGAATTTTTAAAAATACTGATTCCAGGCTGAAATGATAATATTTGGGCCGTAAATAATATTATGTTATTAAAATGAATTCACCTGTTTTTTTTTTACTTGTAAACATATGGCTACTAAAATATTTCAATTCTGTATTTGGCTTGCGTTCTTTCTGTAGGACAGTGCTGTTTTGCAAGCTCTGTGCTTGAGCAGATATGATTATTTCCCCACTGATTTTTCTCTCAGCTTGCTTTGAGGCATCTTGAATGTGCCTCATCAAACCAGAGTAAGTCAATGAAGAAAAACTATTGAATTGTCAACTCTTTCTTGATTCCAATGTGTTTCTTTAATGTACCCAATTTGGAAGTAGCTGCAGGTAAACCCACTGGAAACTCACCTGGAAACATTGCCTCATTTCTGCATAGACTGTGAAGGCCTGGGACAGGCAGATGTGCCAGCTTCAAAGATGCACAGCTTTCTGGGCATCAGGCTTGTTTGTTGTAGTGCTGTAGGTGAATAAACGGCATTCTTCTGTTTGGGAATTCTGGGCAATTCTGGGATGTAACTTTCACTCTGGAGGGGCCTTAGCCAGGGGTCTTGCCCTCAAGGACCATCAGTCAGCCTCAGGGAAAGATGCCTTACCTTAGAGTACCGAGAAGGAAGTGCAAGGTTCTTGCTGTTTCACTAGGCTGTACTCTGAGCTCTCTTGTCTGGCTGACATTAGGCAGGGCTTGTGCAAACACAGTATCTCATTTCCTCTGACGTGAACCCTATGAGGGAGGCATTATCTCCACCTTGCAAAACAAGAAACTGACAGCCCAGGAGACTAAGATCAGACAACCAGGAATGGCAGAGCTGGGATGGGGACCCAGACCCTCCAGCCCTACCATGCCTCCCTGATCCCCTTTATAGTCTGAGAAATGGATGTCAGAGTTCAGCCCATGGGAGGCTCGATGTGCACAGGCATGTTCACGTGGCTTGGTGGCCCTGACAATGAGGGGCGGGTGAGGAGCCAGCACACACAGCCCCTCTGCAGGCTTTCTCTCTGCTTGCCTTAGTATTTCTCTTCTAAAATGACTAGGAGAAAACCCCATTGGTATTGGGTGGGAGGAATGAATTCATGAACACATTCTTCTGAGTTAGTGATCCATTTACACCACACATCCCGTTGAGAGAATCTGAGAACAGCACTGGAGCCCTAACCCAGGAAATGGACATATTTGCATAAATATTCAGAAAATTCACCGGTTCCTTGAAATTGACTGACGGCAAATCTGCCCCTCTAGTGAATGGTCCCTCTCCCTGGCATGGGCAGCCCATAGATGTCCTGCAAAGGCTGATAGCACAGGGTTCTCCCTGCTTCAGAGTCCTTTCTGAGCAAATCCCGTCCACAGGGTTTAAAATCCTGATGAAGTCAATTAGTGAGAAGGAAGTGCTGGTAATAACAGAGGAGACAGCACGGCAGATCTGCTTCTGTCCCTGGAGGAACTTGAAAATAAAGTGTGGCTGACATGAGCAGGTTGTGGCTGTGGGCTATCAGCTAAACCTTGTCTTTGTGGACCACCTGAGAGAGCCCAGATGGTCCCACTCTCAATCCCGGCTCTGCCATTTGCCAATGGCAGGACCTTGGACAGGTTATGGACCTCTCTGAGAATCTGTTCTCTCCTCTATAATAAATAGAATAATAATGCATCTCTCCTGGAGTGGATGTGATGAATAAATCAGGTATGTGAAAGCACAGAGCATAGAGAGAGTTGGACTTGATGATCCCGATGGTCCCTTCAAAGACTGTGAAGTCCATTGCCAATGGTGATTGCAAAGTATGGGCGAGTCTTCCTGCTGGGGTGAAATGAATTAAGTAAATGTCTTCTCTGCCCATCCTTTCTGAGCCAGATGGGCAAGCTTACTCCTTTCTTGATGTTGTAGAAAGGTAAAAGGAGGCTCAGAAATCTGCCTTGGCTGGTGAGGGCATAAATCCAACCAAAGCAAAGCAAAGCTCAATTCTAGAATCCTTCTACTCTGATGGCAGAGGAGACCTTTCTTTCTACCAGAACATAGCATATGATTTTACTTTCCCATTATTCCTTCTTGTCTATTTCAGATGTGTCCCTTCTTTTGGCTAAAGCTTCATCTGTGTTGTTGATCCCACCCTCTGTCTCTTCTGGCATTTTGTTCCATAAATCATCCCCTTTTATTCCAATCTAGTTTGATGTTGTTTTTTAATGCAATGTTTTTGCTTTTTAATTATAAAAGTAATACAACCTCAGTAGGGGTATAAGGGAACAAAACTCATGGCCATGTAAGTATTCTCAGTCCCTTTCTGTCTGCTTTACCCCAGGGTTTTATGCAGATGGGGTAATCAGTAAGGGGAGGACTAGAAATGGAGATTTTTGAACAGGTCTCTGAAGAGAGTGGAAGAAGGAAAGAGAGAGAGGGAAGAAAAAGGCCAACCTTCTTGATTAGAATGTCAGTAAATGGTTTTGTTAGTAGTTGTTGCTATAGGGGAATTGAGAACGAGGAGAAAAGAGAGGGGCTCCAGGGAGCTGCAGGGTTTAAGTAGTGATGAAAATTGGAGGAAAGAGAATTTTAAGAAGTATAGCTGTGGGTTATAAATTGGTCCCCTTTAAAGTCCTTAATGATATTCAAGTAAAGATTGGAATTATTTTTAATTACTTTTTTTTGATGGCTGGCCTGTATGGGGATCTGAACCATTGACCTAATATTATCAACACCATGCTGTCGAAGTGAGCTAACCAGCCAGCCTACTTTTAATTACTTTTGATAGCTGGTTTATAGTTCTTTGATGCAAAACCACAGTTATATTGGATCATATGGGACTCCAGGGTGTATTTGGGTTACAAAGGGCAAAACAAGTTTAGTTTGAATCAAATTAAATTTTTTTAAATATACAAAGCATTTATTAAAATAAAGTTCCAAAACTCAAACACTTAGAAAAATAAGCTAGATTGTAACTATGTCTTTGGGGGATTTTTCTGGACAGGCTGGACTGACTGTGGCATCTGAGAATAGGAGTTCAATGAAATATCCATTGTTTCCTGGTGAATTTCACTAACTCAAGATTAAGCAGTTGTTGTTGCTCTAGGGGTTTAAAAAAAGGTTTATATTATTTATTTAAATCTGACACGTGTATTATATTTATGTTTAAATCATAATTTAAACTAAATTGGACTATATTATAACAGGCTTCCCCAGTGTGTGGCATGTCTGAAAGTGGCCCTTTCCAGGGAGTACATTCTAGGGAGGAGTGTTGCCTCTTGCATGCCGTCCCCAGCCCATGAACTGCAGTTGTAGCCACCATAACACCCAGGCTTCCTGGACTTTGTGTCTCCTCTAGGTGGAAACGGTCATGGCAGAGCTGAGTCTGAGCCACGTGGCAGACCAACTGATTGGTAATTACAATTTGGGAGGAATTTCCAGCGGTGAGCGGCGTAGGGTCTCCATTGCAGCCCAGCTCCTCCAGAATCCCAGTAAGTGAGACCCCATACTGCTGCTTGGGCATCTCCCATGTGTCTGCAGATACTTCAGACCCTTTCTTACAGTCCCCATTTGGAAAGGGGTTTATGCAGAACTGAAATCACTGAGGTTTTACAAGCTGGGGACCCAGTTTTATTGGAAATGCTGTATAGTTCATTTCCAGATGCTATTCCATCGTCCAAGTATAAAATAGCTCTTGGACTTGGAAGCATTGCATATGTGTTCCATTAGGGTCTTGCATGAATATAGCGCCCTGCCCTGCTCATCCCTACTTTTTATCAGAGGAGTACCACTGTGTTTGCTGGGGAAAGCTAGTGAGTTTTGGTATGACTACATCTATTTATGAAACGGCAGGAATTAAAGTAGGAATCTGAGTGATACACTCAAAAGTGTATATGCTGTGGGGAAGGATCTATCAAGATGGAGTAGCCAGTCCCCTGCCTTCCCCGGCCTGGTTGGTCATCTCCCCCACCACCTGGGGAAACCTCACCACCTATATGCACCTGGGAGAGGAGATACTGCATCTGGATTCTTTCTTTACACTGCAGTAGAACAAGACTGCCTATTCTTCAGATGGTGCTTGGTCACTGGAAGGCAAATAAGAGGGAGGCTCTTGAGAGTCCTTGTCACTTTTGGGGTAGAAACAAGCTACAGTTAAACCGTCTAAATAACTCAAATGCCTGCCCCATCTTTGACCTTGTTTCTTGGGTCAGAATTTTTTTCAAGACAAAGGCTCTGATTGTGTTGGAGAGTCTGCAGACATGAAATGGGGTCATGTTGTTTTAAACAGCCTCCTCTGAGCTTTTTCAAAACAACTTGGTGCCAGCACTTGTTCCCCATCAGGTTTCCCTGGACAGAGCCCAAATAGTCCATAGAACCCTGTTAGAGGTCTGATTTGGTTGCTCTCCTGGCCCTTTGAGGATTAAGGGCCAAATGTGCTCTGGAGCTGGGCATTTGGCCCTCCCAGGTTTGGGCCTTTCTCCTGGGCTCAGGCTGGAAGCCAGTTTGCATGTGGCTACTTCTCACCCTCCCTATTTGGATGGGGCAGGCCAGTTCAATAAGGGATTGTTCAAAACTCTGAGTTTATGCATGGAGTCTGGGTTCTGCAGCTGCTGGGAAGTCTGACCCCTCTTTGCTGGCAGAGGTCATGCTGCTTGATGAGCCGACCACAGGCCTGGACTGCATGACTGCGAACCATATCATCGTCCTCCTAGCACAGCTGGCCCGCAGGAACCGCATTGTGATCCTCACCATCCACCAGCCCCGCTCTGAGCTCTTTCAGGTAATGGGGGGCATCTTTTGTTCTGCTCAGCTGGTTGAGTGTGAGTATGTGGTGTGTTGAGCTGGGAATCATGGGGGCAGGGAAAAGATTAGCACTAAAGCAATTGGAGCTGACAGCTCCTGATATGGGAGGGCAACGGATGGACACTCATTTCTTTCAGCACCTACCGTGTACCAAATGTTCTATACACTGGCCTATTTAATCTTCACAACAATCCTATGAGGTCAGTGTCAGTATATCCACCTTACAGAGGGAAAGAGTGAAACTTGGAAATGATTCAACAGTGAGCCAATATCACAGTCACTAAGAAGCTGGAATTGGCATTCAGGGTTGAGTTGGCTTCAAAGGCTGTGTTTTTTCACTAAGTCACACAGATTTCTTTCAAAAAATCTCACTTTAGGGCTGGCCTGGTTGCGCACTGCTACAGTGCGCCGCTTGGGAGCGCAGCGGTGCTCCCGCCGAGGGTTCGGATCCCACATACAGACCAGTTCCCGCTCACTGGCTGAGCGAGGGGCGGGCGCAGCACCGAGGGTTGCGATCCCGTTGCCGGTCCCGGTCCGGTACGGGCGCGACACTGAGGGTTGCGGTCCGTTGCCGGACACGAAAAAAGACAAAAAGGAAAAAAAAAAATCTCACTTTATTCTCCCAGTATCCTTTTAGTTAGCTATTATTATCTTTTTATAGATGAGGATCTGAGATTTAAAACAAAAACAAAAAACCACCCGAGCTTGCTTGGCCATAGTCACTCGCTGGCATGGCTGGGACTTAAGCCAAGTCCCTAGTTCTCCTCTACGCCAGATGTGATGCTGGGGCTCGGGATCTGCAGTGCTAGCCCAGGCCGACAAATATAGGACTGCACTTTGAGCGTCTCCAATGGACGCATTAAGAACACTGACACGTGGTATAGGTAATCAAGGGACCGGCTGCTTGGAAATGTGTTTCGCATAGGGGCATGGTGACTGGATCACACACTAACACCATCTGTTGTCTGATCAGCTCTTTGACAAAATCGCCATCCTCAGCTTCGGAGAGCTGGTTTTCTGCGGCACACCAGTGGAATTGCTTGATTTCTTTAGTGACTGTGGTTACCCTTGTCCTGAACATTCAAACCCTTTTGACTTCTATAGTAAGTTCTTTTTTTCACATTTCCCATCATAAATGTTTTTTAAATTTTCTCATCTCAGTTTTCTGCCTAGATGACACAAGCCCTAGTGGGTTTTATTTTTGCTTTTGTTTTGGTGTTTTTGACTTTTCAGGGAATTAATGTGGCTGGGTCAACTAACTTGCCATAGATGACCTACCAGAATGAGGTGGGGGATTGCTCTCAAACAAATTGGTGCACTTTTACTTTTCGAGAGAAAAAGTAGCTGAGTTTTGAGTTCTTCCAGACTGTCTCAGTGGGATCTTCATGGTCTTGGCAGGTAGCTTTAAAATATTCTGATTTGGGGCTGGCTGACTAGCTCACTTGATTAGAGCATGGTGCTGATAACACCAAGGTCAAAGGTTAGGATCCCCATATTGGCCAGCTGCCAAAAAAAAAAAATCTGATTTTATAGGTGCACATTAACAACAGGTTTTATTCTGATGGAATGAGGTATTATGGGTAGTACTACTGAATTAATGATGAACATATATTATCCATTATATACATATGTGCATTAAAAAACACATGGGTCATATCTTTCGGGAAAAATTTTTAGTGGATCTGACATCAGTGGATACCCAAAGCAAAGAACGGGAAATAAAAACCTACCAGAGAGTCCAGATGATTGAATCTGCCTACAAAGAATCAGCAATTTGCCACAAAACTTTGGAGAATATTGAAAGAACAAAACACCTCAAAACATTGCCAATGGTTCCCTTCAAAACCAAAGAATCTCCTGGAGCTCTCTCTAAACTGGGTGTTCTCTTGAGGTAAGAGCTGCACAGATGTAAGGCCCGTTTTAGTCTTTAGACATCCGCTGATAATAAAAGAAAAGGAATTAAAATAGGGGTGTTTGGTTTTCAGGAGAGTGATGAAAAACTCACTGAGAGAGAAGCTGGCAGTGATTATGCGTCTCGTTCAGAATCTGATCATGGGTCTGTTCATCATTTTCTTCCTCCTACGGGTCCAGAACGATGTGCTGACGGGTGCCGTCCAGGACCGCGTTGGTATCCTGTACCAGTTTGTGGGCGCCACCCCGTACACAGGCATGCTCAATGCTGTGACTCTCTGTAAGTGCCCACGTGCAAGAGGTGCAATCCTTTCTCCCTCAATATCTCCCTTCTCCAGCTGCCACCTTGCAAAAGGCCACCATTGTAAGTATTTCTCTGAGCTAAACCTGGCCCTGTCCTGAGATTCTCTCTGGGGAAAGGTAACTATTGAGTTACTAACACCTGAATGTGAATTAGAGGTGGATCTGTCTGAGAGTCTCAGGGTCCAGGGAAACACAAAGTTATGAGATGCTGGTGGGGTAGAGTTTGGGAAGAGTTTTTCCAAAGATCATTCCTGGTATCTCATCTTGACCATTAAAATGCACAACTGATGGGGCCCCAGCCACCAGGCCAACTTCGCAACACTGGTTTCTTTTTGGAGCCTGTTTTAGGACAACCAGCACCTTATTTTCAAACTCCATGGGACTCCAGAAGCAACATCTAGTTGCCTCATGTTACAGTTGATACAGGAAAATGGTTATCAATGGGATTCCCAAAATGTAGCACTAAGTTCAGAGAATAGAGGGAAGGACAATGCTTCTGCCAAGGAGGGCCTTGAGATGGATGTGAGGGGAGTGAAAAGTCTCTGCATCTACCAGATTCTCCCCTGAGAGCAATGCCAAATGCAGGCTGCTGCAGGGGCCCTGATCCTGCACACACAGAGGACAGAGGGCTTTGAATCACTCATTCATGCCCCTTTTGGATGTGCTTTTCTTGAATTGGTGACAACCCCCCAACTTTAGAGAGAAGGAAACACATTTTATCTTTTGCAGCTGTATTGCAATTTAGGTAGAGTGTAGATTTCTGGGGTGGGGAGTATTTATTGCCCTACGGATGGCAGGTTCCCTCCTTCCACACCCAGCTGGTCCTCACCATCCAGCCCTGACAGAGCTCAAGTTCAGCTTGAGCTAGCTCTCCCTCCCTCAGCTGTGTGGTGCCAGCTGTTCTGAAACCTGCCTTCCATACCCAGTTCCTGTGCTGCGAGCTGTCAGTGACCAGGAGAGTCAAGACGGCCTGTACCAGAAGTGGCAGATGCTGCTGGCCTATATGCTGCACATCCTCCCCTTCAGCATCATTGCCATTGTGCTCTTCAGCAGTGTGAGCTACTGGTAAGGGTGCTCAGGGGCATTCAGTTCACCGGGAGCCAGGCCCGCATGACTCAGGGAGGGCCAGTGGGACTCGGGGAGAGAGAGCTCTGGGATGAACTACTCCATGTTCTCTGTTCTGGAGGATCTACATTTTGCTCACCAATGTCGAGTACAATGCCTGTCTTTGAGGAAATTTATTATAAATAAAATAATCCAATTGCAGGCTGCTTGGGACCTAAGAGCAAGCTGCAAGTCTACATATGCCAGGGAACAGCATGTCCCACATTCACCACAGGGCCTCGGCTAAGAAGAGGGCTCTGAAGAGCTGGGACCCAGGGGCATGTGGGGCCCAGGTGCAGGGAGGAGGCAGTCTGAGTGTAAAACCTTTAGACGGGCACATTCAGAGGCTGGGAAGAGGACAGCAAGCCAAGGGAGAAGGCATGGGGTGGTCAGGGAGGTAAAGGAGAAGCAGGGTTGGGCAGCATCGACGAAGATGAGGAGGCGAGAGTTTCGAGGAGGTTCGTAAACCCGTTCAGTACTGTGGAGGTTAAGGAGGTGAGGCCATGATGAGGGGTCATTGCAATCTTCCACAAAAGAGCTTCTGTGGAGTGGTGGGGGTGCAAGCAGGCTCACAAGGCAGCAGGTGCTGTTGGAGAAGCTTGGCAGTGTATGGTAGGATGATGAGCAAGCAGTTGCCTAAATAACTGTCAGGCTCAAAGAATGGTTGTGTTAGGATGTGGTAAATAACACCATCAAAAAACATTAGATTGAGAGAAGATGAAAATACAGCCAAAATTTGGATAAGTCACAGATCAAGTTTCCAGAGTAAACCAAGGTAGGGTCAGAGGAATCAGAATAACATGGGATCAAGGATGCAGGTAGATAGGGTCACACTTGGCAAAGAGGGGAAAGAGAGAGAATGAAAGAGAAGATAAAGACAGCAAAAAATTCATAAAATGAGAGGTGAATTCATCTGCCAAGCACTGGGGAGAGAGATTAAAATTGGGGAGCGGGGCTAATTTAATATAGAGGTTTCTATCAGCCATGATGAGACATGCCATTCGAACCCAAGATGCAATGAGGAAACCTTAGGGGTCAGCTGAGGCAAAGTGGCAGAGTGGATCTGATCGGTACAGCAATATGCCATGTTCAACACACCTTCAATTGCTTAAGTGGCAGAGCAGGGTCCCCAGAGGTGGGGATCGATAAGGCAAAGAATGACAGAAGGGGGTAAGGATCTGAGGCAGTGAGGCATTGGGGAAATGGGAGACAGGCCACGATCAGACAGGAGCAGTGTTCAGAATCTGAAATCTTGGAAGTGTCCTGGACACTGTGGGTCTGAACAGGGATGGCCATGTCTCCCTGGAAGAGGAGCCAGACCCTGAGTTTGAGGCCATCCTGGACACTGTGAAATCTTGGAAGTGGAACAGTTTTGAGTATTATCTAAGTCCAGTATTTAGTCTTATCTAAATTCAAGTCTAAGTATTATCTAAGTCTTGAGTGATCAAGATTAGGTAGATGGAGCCTCTGGAATTGAGATTAGCTAATTAGGATACACTGATGTTGATGGCTCACCGAGAAGCTTAAAGACCTTAAGGAAAATGATAGTGGATAGGAGTGGAAAGAATGATCCTGGTTCAGATGCTGTAAAATCATCAAAGGTGAGAGAATATTTTAAAAGTCACAAAAGGCTACAATGGGGAAGGGAATTAATAGAATAAGGAAACTTCGTGATTTGCCCAGGAGGAAAGGTGCATGGCTTTGAAGAGTGGTAGGGTGGGGTGGGTATAAGACATGCCAACTTCTTTTCCTTACTCTACAAATGGAATAAAGAGGGGCCATGTCTAATGCTATCACCAGGGTAATGTAATTTAGTGAAAGGAATGTAAGAGGAAAGGGGCATGCTCAGTTTGTTTACAGAAAATGAGGGTCAAATCAATGGAAGGGGTCGGTAGAACGAAAGACAGGAATGGAATGGAGTGGGCCCGCGGAGGGCTAATCTGATTGGGGATGAAAGCACTGAGGGTTTCCTGTTGGTAGTAATCCCACAGGTGGGATGATAATACCATATCATCCCGTACAACAGGGAAGGAGATGTTGAGAAGCAGGTTAGGTGAGCCCCTAGGCTAGGGTAGGGATGGTGCTAGCTGGGCAGAACATGGTTATTTATGAAGAAGCCTGGACAGTTCAACACCCTACTTATTGCAGTTACTTGTGACTTGTCTAAGTAATTTAATACTTTCCTTCGAGAGCCCAAAGAGCTGTAAAAGGGAAAAAGCGGCTCACATTGAGTTAGAGCCAACAGAAACAATTTGTGGTAATAAATGTCCTCAGATGTTGGCTCTGTCCCCAAAACCTCTGTTCTCAACAGGGTTTGGGTGCCCTGCAAACTCCTTCCACCCACTAACCACCAAGGGTTTATTCATAGAAGGCAAGTGTGGTATTTTTCTTAAATGATAAGCCTTGGGGAGGAAACTAAAGACTTTATGTTTTTCTAGGACTCTGGGCTTATATCCTGAGCCTGCCAGATTTGGATACTTCTCTGCTGCTCTCTTGGCCCCCCATTTAATTGGTGAATTTCTAACTCTTGTGCTACTTGGTATCATCCAAAATCCAAACTTAGTTAACAGTGTAGTGGCTCTGCTGAGCATTGCTGGGGTGCTTGTTGGATCTGGATTCGTCAGGTAAGATATAATGATTCAAAGAAATTAGACTGGTATAATTTGTTGTTAATTATTACCTGATAATGACCGCTATAAAGGAATTCCAGAAAAGAGAGGTGTGATACTGGTTAAAGGTATCACTGGATAGTCTGGAATATTTATACTGCTTGCTAATAATTATTGCCTTAGACCTTGAACTGTTGACCATTCAATCAATAAAATGTCTTTTTATTGAGAATCAGGAAATTACAAGATTAGCATGTTACTGATATGATTCACATGTAATAAGCCACTATAACAAGAGAGGAAAACCAATCTGGATGTTCCAGAAAAACTCACAGCCCATGTGAGTTCCAGCCCATTTTACAGGCTAAAATAGCATGCATATTAGTTCATTTACGACCTGGTACTGTTGAGTCTCTATTCTAGTTCTCAATTCCCAGTTATTTTTAGGAATTAACACAGTTAGATAAGGAAAGGTCCTGCAGAATAGAAGATTGTTCAAAAAAGCATCAGGACTTAAAGACATATACCAAATGTTAACAGTAATTATCTCTGGGTGAAATTTGTTAATTATTTTATTCATATTTTCTGTATTTTTAGTTTTCTAAAATAGACAATCATTTTATAACCAAGAAAAAAACCATATATATAATATATATATATACACATACACACACTTTTTATTTTTTGCTATTTTATTAGTGTTTTTTTTTTTTTTTTTCTTTTTGTCTTTTTTCGTGACCGGCAACGGGATCGCAACCCTCAGTGTTGCTCCCGCACCTCGCTCAGCCAGTGAGCGGCCGGTCTGTATGTGGGATCCGAACCCTCGGCGGGAGTGCCGCCGCGCTTCCCAAGCGGCGCACTGTAGCAGTGTGCCACCGGGCCGGCCCCTAGTGTTTTTAATTGAAACATGATTGTATGTATCTGTGAAGTGTTGAATATCAATACCTGTATATGCACACATTTTAATACCTGTATATACACACATTTTTTCTATTTTATTAGTGCTTTCCTTTTTATTGAAACATAATTGATTGTACATTTCTGTGGGGTGCTTATCTGTGTAGTGTTGAATATAATACCTGTATATACATACATTTAAAAAAAGCAACAGCAGGGGGCCGGCCCGGTGGCACACTGCTACAGTGCGCCGCTTGGGAAGCGCGGCGGCACTCCCGCCGAGGGGTCGGATCCCACATACAGACCGGCCGCTCACTGGCTGAGCAAGGTGCGGGAGCAACACTGAGGGTTGCGATCCCGTAGCCGGTCACGAAAAAAGACAAAAAGGGAAAAAAAAAAACATAGCTTTTAAATTAGTAATATTTTAGTGAAATGT
>NW_007733708.1:32053-38234 GCF_000696425.1 Galeopterus variegatus | reverse complement strand
AGTTTCTCCTAAAATAGATTGCTGGAGAAGAGACATATTCCATCTTCACAATGAATGTCTACTTGCTCTTTGTCCTTTCCCCTTTGTATTCTAGTTCTCATTTCGTACACTAGCACCTTCAAATCTGTTTAATCACAAATATCCTCCTCTACTGTGATGTTAGGTGTGTGTTTTCTTGTATGTTTATATCAGTGGTGCTCACCAAAAAAATTACATACCAATCGATCATAAGGGGGTTGTTAAATTAAAGTCACTACTATAATGAACCACCAAGCAGTCATTAAAAATGACAAAGTGCTATGCTTACTGACTTTGGAGAATGTCTGAGACATGTTTGGAAGGAGAAAAGCAGATTAGGAAAGAACATGAAGAGTTTAATTCCATGTATGTAAAATTTTGTAAACACACATACGTTATAGGTATCACCAAAATGTTATTTCTGGGCAATGGTATTTATATTTTTTAAAACTGTCTGAATTTTTTTATAGTGAGCATAATTTTTATAATAGAGAGATGGAAAACTATATTCATGTTGGAAAACATAAAGATTGCCTTTCTTTTCATTTGGTAGGACTATTACCAGTGCCTATTCAATGTCATCTCTCTTTCTTTTTCTTAAGAAACATGGAAGAAATGCCCCTTCTTTTTAAAATCATCAGTTATTTTACATTTCAAAAATATTGCAGTGAGATTCTTGTAGTCAATGAGTTCTATGGACTGGATTTGACTTGTGGTAAGTATTCTATTTTGGAATACTGTTTTTACATATTACTCTGAGGAAGCAATTTCCTGAGAGAAATGTATTTTTGAAATAAAAGCTATATTTTATAATAATTGATTTAAAATTTTGTTTCAAAATAAATCCAATATTTTCTCTGATTAAAAAGAAAATAAGCAGTAGTCAAGTTAGTCTATCAAAGGTCAATAGCTTAAGGCCACTTTGATGTTATTAGAAAATGAAAGACCTTATGTACACTGAGGCAAACTAGTCTAGTGTATTCTAGATGGACTCAATTCCTGTACCTACTGAACACTTTTTTTTTGGATTAAATATATTTATTAACAGCATGCCCGATTCTGTAGAAAGCAGACTTGAACCCTGGTCATTCTGACTCCCGGGGGCAGCGTGCTCTAAGACAGCTGCCTGCAGCTCTATTTCTTCAATTCTGTGTATACACCTTGGTGATGTCATTGTACCTGCCTTCAGGGGACTGGTTGTTAGAGACCAGTGGTACCAAATACATTGAAGCAGGCTAAAGTGGCTTCTTGTTCCCCAAAATGTACACAGCGTATAGCAGGGTAAAGCCATTTTTGGCAAAAGTCAATTCTCCAGTCTCAGGAGTGGGCGGTGGGAACACGACAAGGTTCTTATGGCCACTGGAAATCCCAGGGCCACTCTGAAGACAACTAAAGAGCATGATAGAGTTTAGTACCTGTTTTAAATATTTTTAGGTGATAACATCAGTAACTTTAGGATATTCAGTACTAAGTAATCATGATTTTTATTGGGAATATGGTAATGGTTTTATATACACAAAATAGAAACAAACCCATCTCCATCTTCAAATGAATCCAAGGCCTAGAAAACTCACTCCTTCTTCATCTAATTGTGAATTCAGGGCTCTAAAATATCCTGTGTCGGGGCCGGCCCGGTGGCGCACTGCGCTAGTGCGCTGCTTGTGAAGCGTGGAGGCGCTCCCGCCGAGGGTTCGGATCCCACATACAGATCAGCCGCTCACTGGCTGAGCGAGGCGCGGGGGCAGCGCCGAGGGTTGCGATCCCGTTGCCGGTCCCCGGTCCTGTACGGGGGCAACACTGAGGGTTGCGATCCGTTGCCGGACACGGAAAAAGACAAAAAAAATAAATAAATAAAATATCCTGTGTCTGTCATGAATAGGGTTCTTAGAAGAGTGCTAAGCACTGGTGAACATTTGGTAAATACTTGCTGATTAAGTTACCTGAGATGTACCAAAGCTGACGTTGTCAATCTTTTCCTTGGCAGGCAGCTCAAATGGTTCTGTGACAACTAACCCAGTGTGTATCTACACTGATGGAATTCAGTTCATTGAGAACACCTGCCCAGGTGCAACATCCAGATTCAAAACAAACTTTCTGATTTTATATGCATTTATTCCAGTTCTTGTCATCCTAGGAATAATTGTTTTTAAAATAAGGGATTATCTCATTAGCAGATAGCAAGTAACATTGCTGGGAAAATGGAACTTAAGCTGCTACATGTGCGTCACTGCTCTGAAAGTCTGAAATAAGAATGTCATATATTTCTTTCCTGATAGGACATCTTAAGTCTTGTAACCATTAAGACTCCATTTGTGCCCCTTGGATCCACTCAGGCCTTGGATTCAATGGAAATAGATCACAGTTCCTTGCTATTCCAACTTGCAGGGATATGTGGTATTTAGAAATTGTGACTGAGTTGGTCCAAGAATGTAAATAATAATTCATAAACCTATGAGACACTGGTGTGACTGTTTGTTTTCCTTGTTCTAGACGCAGAAAAATAGGTCCATTAAAAAAATTCTGCTTACATTTGAGAAAGGATTCAGTAAAAAGAAAATGTTTGAATGATCACTGACTGTAAATAACAGAAAAAGGAGTTGTGGGTTTAAATGGAGCAAAGCCTCATGCAGAATTGGGTAAGAATGCTTTTGCTACCATTTAAAGTCCACATTTATGTGCACATGTTCATATGAGGGGTCTGAGCACCCAATGATTTTACTGAAGGTTAAAATAAAAAACCGGGCTGGCCAGTTAGCTCAGTTGGTTACAACATAGTGTTGATAACCCCAAGGTCCAGAGTTTGATCCCTGTTACCAGGAAGCCACCAAAAAATACACACACACACACACACAGAATAAAAAAGCACCGAAATGGGCTGAATGGTGAACCCATCACATCAGAGAAACTTCTAGTGATGTTTTTAAAGATTAGTTTGCTATTTTTCACTTTCAGCTTAGTTTACTTATAAAATTAGAAGTAAACATTACTAGGGGCCGACCCGGTGGCGCACTGCTACAGTGCGCCGCTTGGGAAGCGCGGCAGCGCTCCCGCCGAGGGTTCGGATCCCACATACAGACCGGCCGCTCACTGGCTGAGCAAGGTGCAGGAGCAACACCGAGGGTTGCAATCCCGTTGCCAGTCCCGGCCCGGTACGGGCACAACACTGAGGGTTGCGATCCGATGCTGGTCACGAAAAAAGACAAAAAGGAAAAAAAAAAAAAAGAAGTAAACATTACTAGACAAGGTGTATGGACTGAGAAATGACCTCTTTAAGGTTGGAGAGCAGCTGTTATTTAAAGTCCATATAGAAAAACACTCAACTGACACAACATTCATACTAAGATGAACAGGGTTACACACTAAGAATTCACATTCTTGAGTTGTAAAGGGAAAGAATACTGACAAATACAAATTTAGACACATTACATATTTTCAGGGATGAAATGATGTATATAAGTTATTAAAATGGGTTCTCTGTTAAATAACTGATGGATTTTCAAGTAATTTATGTACGACTCTGAAATGAGACTCTCTCAATGTTACCATGGTAACTTTGAGTGAGACTATGGGAGACAGCACATGAACTTGTTCAGTTACTGCGACCGAACTAGTAAAGAATGATAAATTATAGCATTTGAAATGTCTCACATTATAGTAGGAAAGATCATTTCATTAAGAAAACCACAGTAAAATTCTATTTCTTAGAACAGTATTTAAGGATCTGGAGACATCGGTAAGTTACCAGAATAGTATTGTCAATTTTATAAAAGGTCTTTGACACTGATGATTATGGTATAATAGTTACATAATGCTTTACAGATTATATATGTCACATCAGTTATAGACAATTCTGGAGATGATAATCTTTTAAAGTAGTTCAAAGAGAGTCCCACAGGAATCTCTTTTGAAATCACTGATTTCAACTTACGAAAGATACGGGTGTACAACATAAGTGGAAACATTTTCTACTATTCATATGCAGATGAAAGTCATTCTAGCTCAGAAACATTTGGAAAATTGACATCACATGTGACTGACTTCAAGCTATTAAGTGTTAGTGATAGTATCTTAGAAAAACACAATGGCTTTCAACAAGACAGTTTGTGTCTCAAGTCAAAAATGGACAGTGATGTGTAAGAAAATCAAATTATATAATAAAAATTCCTACTGCTATTGTGGAATACGCTGTTTCTTCCCACCAAGTCAGTGATGTTTCTGAGATCATAATGTTCACTATGAATTTAAAGGGCGCTCTCTCCACAGCACTCTGGAGGGAACCTGTCTGTTCTTAAGAGTGAGGTTCCTTAGAAACATGCTGAAAATTCTGTTCTCTATAGTGTTAGAACCATATGCACTGCAAACAGTTTATGAAATCCTATTTCACTACAATAATCAGATAGTTTGTTGTCCACTCAGACACTACTCATCAGTCTTGGAGTTCCTGAGGTTTGTAAATGTGCTTATTTGGCTGGCGTATCAGAGTCAACATATTTTATATTTGGAAATGTAAGAACACGGAACAAATGACTTTCCTGGTTAAGGACAATTATACTTACCCAAGATTGAACTGGCTAGCAGGTATACAAATCTACAGGATTAGGAAAGCTTCTTAAAGGTTATCCCACCTGGAAAATTACCCTGGTTATCCCAAACTCTTGAAGTTTTGGCCTGTTTATTGATAAGATATCTTGTTAAATTTGCCTGTTTTTCAAAATGTGATATTTAAAATAAATGTGTCAGTCTCACTGGGGGTGGTGTGGGGTGAGGATGTGATTAAAAATGCCCCATTCCAAGCCACTGACGCGGGATCCCTGGGTGTGGAGTCCCAGGAATGTGCATTTTAAATAAGTACTTCAGCTGCTTCTTGTGCTTCACTGTTGGAGTAAAATCGCGACACCTGTGAACCCAATTCCAGTTTCCTACCAGCTGCAGCTGAGAACCCCACATAGAAGGAATGCACCCAACATGCACATTCAACCTGATGCTCAAAACAATAATAGTCTTGCTTTCATGTTCCTAAACACATATAAGCAGAAACTTATACATGCTTGTATTGTTGGGTTAGGGCTCACAGACCCTTCAAACTCACTGTACAGACTGGGTGACAGACCTCTCATATGCCAGGCTGGGTCACCAGACCCCTCACATACAGGTCCATGAGCTAGGTAACTGGGAAAGATCCTGGGAGCCGTTGACAGGCAACACAAACTGTCCTTAGCAGTAGCTTACAGATCCAGCAACAGCAGTGGCGGTGGCCTCTTGGGTCATTGCGGGGGCCCTGGCAGCAACAGCCTCCAGCAGCAGCAGTGGCCTCCTCATGGCCCCCCCGGGGCATCCAGGGGGCAGAGGGTACTGTGGATTGCCATTCCTCCTTTATACTCAAGTCTGATAACCCAGGACACCTAGGTGTGAGTCAGACAACCCAGGAACACCTGGGTGCCCACATGCTTCCACAGACAATACCCAAGGAACGCCTGGGCGCATGTGCACAGTTACATATTTACATCAAATGCTCCGCAAGATTCTGAACATCTGAGGGAGCCCTGACCATTTTCCCTACAATGCTAATCTGAGTATACACTGCTTAGCCATGTTAAAGGTAGGTAGTAGAAGGTTCTTTTATTTTAAAAAAAATTACATGTGTTTACACAAACTTCTCCCTTTTAAAAGATTTCAAAATATCCAGA
Organism: Galeopterus variegatus; assembly: GCF_000696425.1. Classification (NCBI taxonomy): domain Eukaryota; kingdom Metazoa; phylum Chordata; class Mammalia; order Dermoptera; family Cynocephalidae; genus Galeopterus; species Galeopterus variegatus. The sequence continues at coordinate 32,529 of NW_007733708.1, read as the reverse complement.
GTTGCACTAGTACAAGGAATTCGGCTTTTCCTTTAACAAATTCCACATTTTATCTTTCTTTACATATTGCCACAATAGTTAATTAACAAAATACCCTTACTTTTATTTGGGAAAGAAGAAGTAAATATGTAATAGTTGAATTAGGTTCAAGAATCAAGCTCAATTTGTTTCCAAGACTTGGAAGAACTTCTTTTGTACTGTTCCAGTTCCTAAAACAAAAATATGTGTTACTTTAAGAAAAATCAACTTCACAAATTCAAGTAGGCACCTTAAAACTGCCTTAGTCGGGGCCGCCCGTGGCTCACTCGGGAGAGTGCGGTGCTGACAACACCAAGTCAAGGGTTAAGATCCCCTTACCCGGCATCTTTTTTTAAAAAAAAAAAAAAAGAAACCCCCAAAACTGCCTTAGTTGGGGCCGCCCGTGGCTCACTCGGGAGAGTGCGGTGCTGACAACACCAAGTCAAGGGTTAAGATCC
>NW_007733708.1:0-31783 GCF_000696425.1 Galeopterus variegatus | reverse complement strand
CTTTCTTTACATATTGCCACAATAGTTAATTAACAAAATACCCTTACTTTTATTTGGGAAAGAAGAAGTAAATATGTAATAGTTGAATTAGGTTCAAGAATCAAGCTCAATTTGTTTCCAAGACTTGGAAGAACTTCTTTTGTACTGTTCCAGTTCCTAAAACAAAAATATGTGTTACTTTAAGAAAAATCAACTTCACAAATTCAAGTAGGCACCTTAAAACTGCCTTAGTTGGGGCCGCCCGTGGCTCACTCGGGAGAGTGCGGTGCTGACAACACCAAGGCCATGGGTTCGGATCCCATATAGGGATGGCCGGTTGCTCACTGGGTGAGCGTGGTGCTGACAACACCAAGTCAAGGGTTAAGATCCCCTTACCGGTCATCTTTATTTAAAAAAAAAAAAAAGAAACCCCCAAAACTGCCTTAGTCTTTTTTAGAGATAACAGTGTCTCCTTTATAGCATTATCATTCTCAACATTTCTTGACAGTTATCTGGTAAAAAATAATTATATTTAGGATTTATTCTCTAGAAATACAGTCTTCAGAGTTTCGGCATAGTGTCAGCAACACTTAGAGATGAATTTATTAACGTTTCAGACAAAATTATATTTCACAAAGCATACAAATTATCTTTTGTACATACAAATTATCTTTCAACTAATAAAATAGATCATTTGTCATACTTCTAGTATTTAAAAGTGATCTTAGTTTTAATTGTTTGCTCTTCAGCTTTTGCCAAAAAGTTGAATTTACCAAATATTAATATTTAAAATGTATATATACTTTGAACTAGCAATTCTATTTTTAGAAATTTATCATATAGAATAATAGAGAAGTGCACAAGGATGTAAATAGAAGGATACTCATTGCACTGTGTACCTCAGCACACAATTGGAAACAACAGAGGTGTCCCCCAATAAGGACTACTTAAACACACCAACGTTCATTCACACATGGCCTCCTAGGCAGCTGGCAAAAAAAAAAAAAAGGTGGTCGTATGCGCCACAAGAGAAAAGCAAATAGGTTGGGATAGGACAGGATACTTCCATTTTCTATTTATATATTTCTATATCTTTTGAATTTTTTCACAATGAGCATGTTAATTTTACAATTCATAAAATAAAGAAACTTTGGCAGAGGTGGAAATCCTGCACAAGACAACTGACAAGCAAAAGGGATCATCTAAGGGGATTGCCTCCGGGCCTCCAACATGTTGTTCAGTGTCTAAATGACTATACAAAGGTTACTATATTGGATAACAAAAAATGGTTACTCTGCTAGATAAGGCAATCACTGCCCTTTGGCTAACATAATTGAAGTTCACAGTTGCTATGAAAAGAAAATCCACTCTCATTTTCAGAAAAATTGCAAATTATTTCTTTCATACTTATATTCTAAATTATTAAAATTTAAGTGTTAAAAGTTTCAAAACTGTAGGGCCGGCCCCGTGGCGCACTCGGGAGAGTGCGGTGCTGGGAGCGCAGCGGCGCTGGGAGCGCCAAGGCCGCAGGTTTGGATCCTATATAGGGATGGCTGGTGTGCTCACTGGCTGAGTGCGGTGCGGGCGACACCAAGCCAAGGGTTGCAATCCCCTTACCGGTCACAAAAAAGACAAAAAAAAAGTTTCAAAACTGTATACAGACTTTGGGAGAATTTTTATAGTAATAACTCCAAAGTAATCTTTACAGCTTGGTTTATTTTTTTTTCTAATGAAGTTAATTCAGTTCACCAGTTATCTACCATTTATGCTTTCAAAGCTTGTTAACTCACAAAGAATAAACAAATTGGTTGTTGCAAACTTTGTCTCCAACTGAAGTGTTGAATTATTTTTACCAATGATACAGGTGAGGACACTGCTTTGAGATTCTTTGCCAATAGTATCTCCCTTCTGCAGACAGCAAACTGAGAGAAGAATAGGAGGGCTGGTCACACAGGCCATGCCAGAGGCAGAATAAAGAATACCTGGTGTGACACAACACTCATCAAGTCCACTAGATCGTCCATACTGCTACCACCTGCACTCGATGTAATATGGTAATATTTTAAAGGGATAGCAAGTAAGGTTTTTCTTTACACTACAATTCTTCATGGCTGTTTTAAGGAGCCATTTTTTTAAAAGTAAAAGCAAAACCAAGAAGGTTCCTACCCTGACTCTTAAAATCTCTAAAGTTTTCAAATATAAATGGACTATGGTCTTATAATAGACCATAGTCTTGCAGTGCTTAAAACAGCATCTTCAATAATGGACAGTAAGAACTTTTTTTCTAAACATGTGAGTTAGTGTGTTTGTGTGTTTAATTAAATTATAGCCCGAGGGATTATAAGGCAAGTTGATTTTTAAAATCAGGTATTCAAAATAGATATCTGTAGCTGGCCAAGAAGACCTTAAACATAATTGTCTATATTTTTGGTCTTTTAATATGTGTCAAAACCTTTTCTTTTTCTTTCTTTTTTTTCTTTAATAATACAGAAAAGAGGTAGAAGGGCTCAGCAAGTGCTTTCTATACTCACATTCCCTTTAAATTCAGGATTGCTTTAAATCTAGAGGACTTAAAAAAAAAAAAAAAAAAAGAAAATACCAACTAAGTATTTTCTGGTGCCCATGTGAAGTCTGGCAAAAGAGTAATTAGTGAAAAGACAGCTAATTAGGAAAGACGCTTAGTCTGCAGGAAAGGTGAAAGGGGTTTTCCTACCAATCCTCAGACCTGGAGGACTTGCTTCAAGGGTTGTGAGGATCTCCATGCAACTGTGGGTACTGGGAGCAAGAGGGATTCTGGACAACTATCATAAAAGAAATATTTTACTACAAAGACCTATGTTACACTTTCCTCTGTGTAACCGAGACGGAAAAAAGGGAAAGAAAGAATTCACTCAAAGTGCCATCAATGAGGCCTGGAGGGACTGCCACCCATCAGGGTAGCAGCCCCAATTCAAAATCAGCCTTTCCTTTAATTGACAAGACAAGGAAGTTTCACAAGAAAAATCAGTTGATTCAATCATCAAAGAAGGACATAAAAACAGGCAGTGTAAAACTTGATTCTCCTTTGATCTTAGAATAGGATTTTTAGGTAATGCATGAATGAGCTAAAAGGCTCTTGAGTAGGGGACAAAAGTCCACAGATAAGTTTGGCAAAAGCCATCTAATCAATTCTAATCACTGTTTAGGGATAGAATTGTGTACTTTGACTGTTTTAGGTTGCTGGTTTGATTCTAGCTGGAATGACTATTGACTATTTGACCTACTGATTATTCTTTGGATATGTTAAGGAAACTGCTTAAATGCTGTTTAAATATGCTATAGAAATCGCTGTAAGAAGTATGTAAAAAAGAAAATGTTTATTAAGGACAAGCTGTTGGTGAATTGACCTAGCTTTTTACAAATTACATTCTGGAATGTCACATTGTTAATTTACTGCTGTTACTAGTTTTACACTGCCTGTTTTTATGTTCTTCCTTGATGATTGAATCAACTGATTTTTCTTGTGAAACTTCCTTGTCTTGTCAATAAGAAGAAAGGCTGATTTTGAATCAGGGCTGCTGCTCCCCTGATGGATGGCAGTCCCTCCAAGCCTCATTCATGTTACCTTGAGTGAATTCTTTCTTTCTCTTTTTTCTGTCTTGGTTACACAGAGGAAAGTGTAACAGAAACCAGTTTAGAGGCAAAATTAGGATATTATAACTTTTCAGGTAGGTTATAAAAAACCCTCTCAACCAAGAGCTTATAGCAATTAGTGACCTGCTAGCAATGAGATACAAGTGCTGAGTGAAGAATGATAAAGGTGCTGTGGGGTTGCCTTCCATTTCACTCAAAAATCCCTATGGTTTAAGTCAGTTAGGGAAGACTGATATGAATGTGAAAAGTCATGATGCTCAGAAATACCCTAGTCCTTTAACAATATCTATGTATGTGAACCTAATAAAAGTGATCATTATGTTATATAAAGATACTCTTATCAACAACAGCAATTAATCACTGACTCCTAGATAATTATTAATCCAGGGATGACTCCAGCTAATCTCTATATCCAAGCTGCGTACATAATAAGGGTTACATGAGGTCATTTTACTGTTTCTACATGTCTCTCACTTTGAGGCAGCTACAAAACCCTCTAAATATTCATGGCATATTTTTCAAAAGTCTTCCAGCCTATATTTAAATAAAATGTTCAGCTTACTTATTCTAGGGCCCCTGAAGGTGAAAGGTTAACACTGAAAAAAATACCCTGGTCATGCTCCCAGCACACAGTTGTGTTCAGGTTACACTCACAACCATATGACTGCCCAAGTTAACGCAGCTCTACAAATCCCTCCTGAGAGGTTGTCAGGACTTTCGATTTATAGAGCTCACTATCCATAAACTTAATCATATAAGGACAGATTCTGCAAAAAGTCTTATTTTATCAAACTAAAAGAAGATATGAGAAAAATCAAAGTATTTGAGTCATGGTAAATTTACCAATTCTTGCATTCTTACATGAGACTTGTGTGTTCAAATGGGGCTATCTAGGAATATATGGAACGGCAGTCTCCACATTTAAACATTTTCTTGAAAGATCCTGGATTCTGTCAGGTATGCTTGTATGCTTTCAGACTGGGTAGTCCTTACTTAGATAAGGTAATTTCTCTGGTACAAGAAAAGCACAGGTACATCTGAAAGTCCTAATGAAAAGCAAAACCTTCCAGATAATCCCACAAACAAAAGAATATTATGAAAGTGTCTCTCCAGCAGCAAGGTAAGAATCACTACCCATCTCTAACATAAAGTAAACCAGAAAAACAAAAAAGGGTATGTGAATATTAAGTTATCTCTGGGTGATGGAATGACAGGTGATTTTAAAATTTCTTCTCTATACATACCAGAATTTATTTTTTTTTCTATAGTGCAGATGTATTTTAGGACAATACCTGATCTTTCTGAATTCTCATCTCGTCAACTTCACTTTCAGCATACTGAGGATCTCGGGCCGGGTCTTTGATATCTTTTAGTGTGCTGATACTCTGAAATTACAATTCTCCAAATCATTTCATGCCCATGACTCAAAATCTTCAATGGCTACCAACTGCTTAACAAACCAACCTCCCATTCCTCAGCCTGCCACTGAAGGTTCTCCATGACCTTCACCTTTGAGGCCCATTTCAAATTCTACCAGGTCCTCTTGTCTCCTTCCCCTTTCAGATGCTGTCTCTCCCTTCTCTAACAGCCAGAGAGCTCGTCTAAAAGTGGAGCAGGAACCATATTGTACTCATCTTTTAATCCCCACAATGTCTTATTTACAATAGATTTTTGGCAAATGTTTAATTGATTTTTGAGCATGAGAGATAAAAAGTTATCATAATAAGCCCTTTGGAACATTTCCCATAATTCTTGAATAGTGCTAAAAATTTTTGTTTTAAAAGAATTAGAAATATATACCTTTGGTGGAAAGAGCTTCTCATACACTTTCTTCCACAATTCCATTGGTGAATTGGCATGAAGCTTTCCAATGTCATTATCAGGAACGGGAGGAGATCCTAAAATTGCAAGGTTTACTCCAAATGACTACATTGATTAAAACATTAAAAACTCTATCAATAAAACAGATGACACTTGTAAAAGTATAAGTCTTAGATCATTCATTTTCCTTTTCCTTAATATAGTTGCCATTAAAATTTACATCTACCAGCATAGCAAGGCCTCTGGGGCAGACTCTAGCACTGGAAGAAGAGGCAAAGAGTAATGAGTAAACTATAATTCTCATTCCCCACACCCTATACCTATATCATATTAACCAGTAATTACAGTTCTTGATGTTTACCCTAGAAACATCTGCATATGTACATATGCATTAAGGATTCACAGGGCAGCAACATTTGTATTAGTGAAAAATTGACCACGACCAAAATGTCCATAAATAGTGGACAGTGCAGTAAATTACTGTGCATAGCCATGCTTTGTAACACTGTCCAACAGTTAAAATAACAAATAGACTTAATATGTAGCATTAATATGGAAAAACCACTACGGCATAGTGAATAAAAAAGGCAATTGTCAAAATGGTAGATATAGATGGATACAATTATGTTAAAGCAAATAGTTTTTTCTGTACCACATACGCAGGTATGTAAATGCATAAAAAATTATCTAAAATGATACATCCCAAACTTGCTCCTTACATGCACTATTTTAGCTTTTTACAAGAAGAGTGTCTTTATATATTGCTTGTATAATTTAAATTAATTTGAAAATTTAAGGATTTGCTGCCACTTCCTGGCAATTTTCAATCTATAACCTAAGTTTTTTATTTTTTATATTTCCAGCATCTATATTATTCATCAAAACTGTCTCATTATTGATTTTCTAGGGCTTCCTTACTACTTCGGTGGGAAGGCATTGATACACTCCACTAAACTTATTCAACTTGGCCAAGTTTTACTTGTACTCCTTTGTGTGTGTGTGTGTGTGTGTGTGTGTGGGTGTGTGTGCGTGTGTGTGCACGTATTAAGTTCTTTACAATTTTATCACCAGCGTAGGTTCATGTATCCACCACCACAGTCAAGATACTGAACAGTTCCATCACCACTAACCCTAACCCCTTTTACAGACACACCCACCTCCTTCCAGACCCCTCCCCTGACGTCCTCACCCACAGTCCTGTCCCTACTCTCTGACAGTCACTAATCTGCCCCCATTTCTAAAATGTTTTTGTTTAAAAAATGTTGTATAAATGGAATCACACTGTATGTAACCTTGTCTGATTGGCTTTTTCCCCCATTCAGAATGATTCCCTGGAGATACATCCAAGTTGTGTAAATCACTAGTTTATTTCTTTTTATTGCTGAGTAATATGCCATGGTATGGATATATCAGTTTGTTTAGCCATTCACCTGTTAAACAGCTGAATTGTTTCCAGTTTTTGGCTATTACAAATAAAGTTGTTAATGAACATTTGCATACAGATTTTTCTGTGGACATAAGTTTTCATTTCTCTGGGATAAATGCCCAATAGCACAATTTCTAGGCCATGTGGTAGTTGCCTATCAAACTGTTTTCTAGAGTGGCTGTACCATTTTACACTCCCGTCAGCAACGTATGAGTGATCCAGTTTCTCTGCATCCTCACCAGTGTTTGGTGGTGTCACTTTTTTTCATTTTAGCTCTTCTGATAAGCGTGTAGTGATATTTCATGTGGTTTCAATTTGCATTTCCCTAATGACTAATGGTATTAAATACCTTTCCATATTCTTATCTGCCATTTTTATGTCCTCTTCAGTGAAATGTCTGCTCATGTCTTTTGCCTATTTTCTAACTGGATTGTTTGAGTTTTTTTTTTACTGTTGAGTACTTCATATATTCTAAATATTAGTCCTCTGTCAGATATGCACACCTTTCCATATTCTTATCTGCCATTTTTATGTCCTCTTCAGTGAAATGTCTGCTCATGTCTTTTGCCTATTTTCTAACTGGATTGTTTGGGTTTTTTTTTTACTGTTGAGTACTTCATATATTCTAAATATTAGTCCTCTGTCAGATATGCAGTTAAAAATATTTTCTTCCAGACTGTAGCATGTCTTTTCATCTTCTTCACATGGGCTTTCACATAGCACAATTTTTAATTTTGATGAGGTCTAAGATCCATGATTTTTACATTCAGTAATTATCAACCCTCTTCTAACCTCCAACTGTTCATATGGGCAAAAGAATTCCATCAGCATTACCATCAGGACACACAGAGATTCTCACTGCTATTGAAATTAAGTTGACACTAACGATAATTACAAAAATCAGCCTCCATGACCACTCATTAAGTAAAACCACCTCTATTCTTTTCATTCCAATTTAATCTATAATCTCATTACAAAGATCTCTATATATGAAGTCAAGTTATGTTTAGCTTGTAAGAGTAATAGAGAATGGGAAATACAAAAAGCTGCTGCCCATTAGAGTGTTAAAACCAAAGATCTTCACAATGGGAATAGTTTCTATGGGAAGATAAAGGGCTTCATATATAAACTCTTAAAGTCTGTTGATTCAGAAGCCACTGGAGTCTATGAGTCTGGGAAATACATTCCATTTGACAGGGCAACTTATTTTAATAATGAAAAATTTGGAAATATCTAACTGGTACAACTGTGCTCTTTTTGGTTTCTTCTATTACTTCAAACTCACATATTTGATCATTTCCCATAGTATGTAGCTTTAAATTTCCTGACCACTTTATGCTCCTCGTTTCTTCTAAACCCAAGGCTAAAATTTAAAAGTACCTGGAAATCAGTGAGGGAAAGGAAATATAGGTACATGCAAATATTTTAGTGGAACAGAGGTCAGAAATCAGTCTCTTATGTGGTGACATCTCTTCCATCACAGATATGTCAATATGATGTATGTTGCATCAATACTGGGTATACAAATGAATCATATGAAATAACAGCAATGATAATGAAACCAGAAATGGTGGTAGATGGAGATGAACTGAACATGGAGTAGGATAAAATCAATAAGCAATAAAAAAAAGATTGAACAATCTTAATAAGTTCACCAACCTATTTGACTTAAAGAATCCAACCCTGCTGTGATAAACAGTGGTTTATTCTGATCCACACATATCGATTTGCTACATGAAGAAGAAAAAAGATTCTAATTTAGTTTAGCAATCAAATATACTGCCAGACTGTAAACATGAAAGCCAAGTTTCATATCTAGCCACTGATGAGAGCATGTCTCCAAATGAATGAGTGAATGTCAATTTAAGGGATTTCAAAACTTAAAATATAGCATAAATAAAGGTTTTACAGGGGAAAAAAAAGTGACAGACCCATATTACCTTAAATCAAAACCAGGAGAATTAGCAAGGCTAAGAAAGATACATACTTAAATTTTCAATCCCATTTCAAATCAATATAAGATAGTAATAATAGAGGGAAAGGTATTAAAATGGGGGGAAAGAGGTAAAAGAAATCAGAGTGCTAGTGTAATAGTATCATTATCTTATTCCAGTTTCAAACTAAGTATTATATAATATTTTAGTTGTAAAATTTGAGAAATATTTAAACAATGTAAGAAGCAGGAAACAATATGAACTTATCCCTTTAAGAAAAGCCATCTGGGGCACTTTCCTGCTCAAGAAATAAAAGACTGGTGAGAATAATAATCAGATGAGACAACACTGGCAAAAAATAAAAAACGAAAGAGTAAAAATATTATTTTAACAGTACCTTTTGTCAGTGCCGAATGCCAACTGGTTGATAACTCCACGTATTTTTAGTAAGAGAGCTTCTGATTTACTGGTAAACTTTAAAAAAATCAGGAGAATAAATTATATGCTCTACTTTCCAATCACAGAAACAGGAAAAATAAATATGACTGAACAAGTACAGATTGTAGAGAGAATTACTATTTATTTGCCCAACAAATACTTATGTTTGAGTAGACAAAACAAAACCTGAATAAAGAAATCTCAATAAATTTGTTTTATTCATTCTTCAAACTTCAGGACTGCATTATGTGGAAACTACTTGTGTTTATGCATTAATCATTTCAGCTACTGAAATGCATCATAATCATTGTCAAAAATATTTTTTTAGTTTATATATTTTTATATAACATATGTACATAATATATATATTTACATACGCATGTGTGTTTATGGGTGAGTGGGTGGGTGTGTGAGTGTCAACATACTCTTATTTTGGTCTAAAAGAAAAATTTCCAAAATGCAATTGTGTTGGTTATGAAATAAGGGGTATACATCAAAACCAACTTTTATATCCAACGGCATATTTCTGCCTTTGAAACACAATGTGGGAGCTGCAGACTGGTCCAACAATACTTATACTCCCTTAAAATGATTTTTTAACTTCTCTTTAAATTGCCTTTGGAGCCTGAAATATAAGTTACTGAATATTCTCAGTGGTGGTATATAACTAGAGGGACCATGAAATGGGGTGCATTATTAATAATTAAGCTGTGACATAAGGTGAAAACCAGGACATATGGTTACCCTACAAATCTTTTAAGACTAGATTTGATTTTGGAGATGCCAAAAGTCATTCAGAGCCAAATCATTAGATTAATACGTATAAAAAACCACCTTGAACTGAAATGAAATGTAATTGTGAAGCAAAGATATCAATTTTATGGTTCCAATGGCAATTCCTCAAGATAAATTTCTTTTTTTTTTTTGTCTTTTGACTTTTTCCGTGTCCGGCAACGGATCGCAACCCTCAGTGTTGCCCCCGTACCGGACCGGGGACCGGCAACGGGATTGCAACCCTCGGTGTTGCTCCCGCGCCTCGCTCAGCCAGTGAGCGGGAACCGGTCTGTATGTGGGATCCGAACCCTCCGGCGGGAGCGCCGCCGTGCTTCCCAAGCGGCGCACTATCCAGTGCGCCACCGGGCCGGCCCCCTCAAGATAAATTTCATTCTGGATTAAGAACAGGCTCTCAGTGAAAGGATTCAAAGGATAACACTTGTGTGAATATACAGGATTTGATACATTTATTTGAAAGAAAGCTCTGAAATAATTTTAGTGCTTCCACTGAGATAAAGTTTTTAAAAAAATATATAGAACCCTTTAATTAAATTTTAAAAATACAACTATTCTGTTTAATTTTATTATATTATATTTCCTTTATGGGAAAGGAAAAACCTAATTACAAATGTATTTCATAGAACATAGGGCTAGGAGAACATTAGAAATTTTCTTTTTTTTTTTTTTTTCTTTTTTTGTCTTTTTTACTGACCGGTAATGGGATCGCAACCCTCGGTGTTGTGCCCGCACCTTGCTCAGCCAGCGAGCGGCCGGTCTGTATGTGGGATCCGAACCCTCGGTGGGAGCGCCTATCTTTTCAAAATAGTAAAGAATATTTTCTTTTTTTTTTGTCTTTTTCCGTGTCCGGCAACGGATTACAACCCTCAGTGTTGCCCCCGGACCGGGACCGGCAACGGGATCGCAACCCTCGGTGTTGCTCCCGCGCCTCGCTCAGCCAGTGAGCGGGAACCGGTCTGTATGTGGGATCCGAACCCTCGGGCGGGAGCGCTGCTGCGCTTCCCAAGCGGCGCACTATCCAGTACGCCACCGGGCCGGCCCCTAAAGAATATTTTCTAAAGTACTCTGTCAACCTAATATGTAAGCAGATACAGTTTAAACATCAAAGGTGATGATTTTTAAAACAATACTTAATGAAATGTGCTTGGAAGTATAAAAAATTGAAAATATATATTGTATATATTACTTTTAGTCATAATCTTCTAGCCATGAAGGGTAAAGGTTAGACCATGTTGTCTCTAGGTTCCTGAGTGCTTTGATTTTGAGGAAAAAAGAGACCATTAAATAATTATTCAATTGTGAAAGAAGTGCTTTTTAAAATAAAAATGCTTTCGTATTTTACCATATTGAAGAATATCCAGCAAAATTTGATCCTGCTATGGAAGATAATGATAACCATAATTATAATAACCAAAATTTATTAATACTTTGTTTCAGGGCCTGTGCTAAGCATTTCACACATACTCCCTCTTTTAACAGTCACAACAACCCTATGAAGAACTTATTATTTTTATCCATTTTACCCCGGAGGAGAGTGAGGCATAAGTGAGACTGAGTGATTTGCCTAAAGTCACATATGTAAGTGGTCTCCCTGAGATCTGAACCCAGGCAGCATGAATTCAGAGTTCATGTTTTTAACCACTAACACAAATGGTACATTTTTTTTTTTTTTTTTGTCTTTTGTCTTTTTCCGTGTCCGGCAACAGATCGCAACCCTCAGTGTTGCCCCCGTCCCGGGCCGGGGGCGGGCAACGGGATCGCACCCCTCGGCGTTGCTCCCGCGCCTCGCTCAGCCAGTGAGCGGGAACCGGTCCGTATGTGGGATCCGAACCCTCGGGCGGGGGCGCGGCGGCGCTTCCCAAGGGGCGCTCTAGCCAGTGCGGCCCCGGGCCGGCCCCATTTTTTTTTTTTTTTGTCTTTTGTCTTTTTCCGTGTCCGGCAACAGATCGCAACCCTCAGTGTTGCCCCCGTCCCGGGCCGGGGGCGGGCAACGGGATCGCACCCCTCGGCGTTGCTCCCGCGCCTCGCTCAGCCAGTGAGCGGGAACCGGTCCGTATGTGGGATCCGAACCCTCGGGCGGGGGCGCGGCGGCGCTTCCCAAGGGGCGCTCTAGCCAGTGCGGCCCCGGGCCGGCCCCATTTTTTTTTTTTTTTGTCTTTTGTCTTTTTCCGTGTCCGGCAACAGATCGCAACCCTCAGTGTTGCCCCCGTCCCGGGCCGGGGGCGGGCAACGGGATCGCACCCCTCGGCGTTGCTCCCGCGCCTCGCTCAGCCAGTGAGCGGGAACCGGTCCGTATGTGGGATCCGAACCCTCGGGCGGGAGCGCTGCCGCGCTTCCCAAGCGGCGCACTATCCAGTGTGCCACCGGGCCGGCCCCATTTTTTTTTTTTTTAAAGTCAAAAAAGAACACGTTGTTAAAGTTGTTTTGTTTGTTGGTTTTTTTTCTTTTGAGGGAATACAGATTCTAATTCTTAAGGGGAAATTAAAATGAATAAATAGATAACCAATTTATCTCTTTAAGCTTGACTGGGGTTTACGGATATAAGCAATTTAGAACTTTTGCTCCAAAGAAAGGGCAAGTAGGCCATCTAGCAGAGTGCGTTCTGTAGAGACACTATCAAACACTCTGTAAGAGGTCTTTGATAGTGGGAAAGGAAAGGAGAGGACAACCTGAATTAGTGATAGCATTTATTATTCATAGCTGTGCTTCAGGTTGCTAATTTTTCCTAATTCAGTACTGCTCATTCAAGCCCAAAGGATAGGAAATGTACAAACCATTAATGATGCTCCGTAATAATGTGCAACAAATCGAAGAGTCTTGCAAATTACCTTTCTTTTCTCAGAGTCAAAATCCTGTAGAAATATGTTATTAAAAAGAAAAAACTAGTTGAGAGAACTAAATATCTGTAGCAGAAAGATGCAAATTATTAAATGTATAAACAGATTATTTCTTATATTTTTTAAACTCACCCTGAGGAGTAGGATTCCATTACCCTGATATTTATTTCTATAGAGTTGAACAATAGCTGCAGCCTTCTAGAGCTACAGCTATCAGGTCTTTCTTTGTCTAAACACTCAGCTCCATAGAATTTAGATATAAGCACACATCTTATAATGTGGAGTACCCTAAGGATTCTCTGACAAGCAAAGATAAGAAGAAACTAATTTCCTACTTTCTTCAATTTAAAAGTTGGGAAGTAAGTCCCATCCCTTAGTGACTGGGTTGAAAATTCATTTTCTTTTTTAACATTTATTTATTTAAATTTTTTGGTGGTTAGCCTGTAAGGGGATCTGTACCCTTGACCTTGGTGTTATGATACTGCACTGTAATCAACTGAGCTAACCACACAGCCCCTGAAGATTCACTTTCTAAATCTTCTGCCTTATCCCCATTCTAACCACTGTATTTATTCAATGATATCTTTTTTCAAAAATCTTTAAGATGTATGATTACTTAACTTATCCCTCCCAGAATCGTTTTCCTTCTTTCATCATTTTTGTACCTCCCACATAAAGTATAGCCATGCATGTACGACAAACTCAGAAATGGAAGAGCTTACCTGAAAAATATCATATTTACTTCCAATGATGACCAGGGGTACTGGAAATGGGTCAGTTAACTCACGATCCTGTTAATAAGCATATTTCATTAACTTATTAAATTGTTTATAGCTATGTGCTCAGCAATTCCTACTTACTTCCAAAAATATACCATTTTCATTCTCTTCACAGATGTTGACTTTGTTTGCTTGACATAGAATTTGTTCTAATATTTAACTTTCATTTACTAAATTATACATTTCTTAAGTATAAAATAGAAATGGCAATTCCCTAAATTACTATGATATTTATTCTTTTTCTTGTTCTGTCCTTTTATTTTCCTATACAAAATATCATCTTCCTGTTTTTTTTTTCTATTATTTGTTGTAATAGCATTTATATAGTATGGATTTGTTCTGTCTCAATATTACTTATGTAAACACATTCATATAAATTCTGGGCAATATAAAATGCTCTTAGTTTTCTAGATGATGATATTCATAATTGTATTTACTGTATTTAAAGAACCTGTGTTAATATCACAGCAACTTATAATTTAATTAGTTGTCAGATGATCAAAAGACATTGAATATGTGACAGACACTAAATGAATGTAAAATATAGAGTGACAGTGAAAGCTGTTACAACTCTACTCCTGGCTTAAATCTGTAGCTTCATCTAGTCTTTGCCAGGTGACTTTTGTACAGTTTGTTTCTTTATCTTCATTTTACAGAGATTATAAAATCAGTATCAAACTATTACTTTAAAACTCTATTTCTTTTGACTGGTATTATATGCCGTAACAATCATAGTAGATGTCTAACAAGAAGACACAGGAAATCTTTTTCCTTGTTTTGCTCTGATGTTTTATTAAATTGCTATAATTTTCCAGTGAGCATATTCATTCACATCAAATGAATTTCAAGTCATGCATAAAAATCCAAAGAAGTTGTTTGTGATGTTATCGTTAACTATGTATGGTGCTGAGGATTCCAGGAATAATCTCAACAGCAACTCACTGGATGGTCCTTCTGCATATTACTCCATATCTTCTGTCTCATTTCAGAAGCTGCTTTAGAATTTGTCTTTCCCAGTTTCATTATCACTTTATCTACATGGCTTTTTGTGGCTTTCAACAGATTTTCCATGGTGGGCCAAAGGTCATTAGGTTTTGAAAGATCCAAAACAAGAACAATAGAGAATGTCCTAAAGAAATAAAAACATCTTTAAAAAAAGACTAAAAATAATTACCATTTTGAAATACTAGTATACTGAAATTTATCTAAGAATAACAACACTATAGCTTAAGGAAAAATAAAAACCATAGCATTATTCTAATACCAAAAAAAAAAAAAGGCCAAAGTTATGCTCATTTATTCCAATGCTTTTCACTAGTAATTTTTAAGTGTTACAACCACTAGCGGCACTCATGTTTTTATTTGAACTAAAAATAATCCAGTTCAAACTGAGAAGTTGCAAGCAGTTGGGTCCAAGAATGCCATGTCTGGATCCAATTTTACTATGTGCTCCAAAGAAGAGAAGCAATATAACAAGAGCAGGAGCAGCAACACAACAATCAGGGAAAGGAGAATGCAACAGATTTACTGATAGACTTTGCTAAGAATCTGCCTAGCTTATTTAATCTTAACAACCACTCCTTCTAGAAGATGGTATGATGTCCATTTTATGGATTAGAAGTCTGAGGTGCAGATTTATATAACTAGTAAATTGTAGAACTGGTATTTAGATTCAAAGTTACATGTCCTTCTGTTATATCATTCTGTCTCTGCAAGCACACCCTAAACACCAGATACATCACCAACATCACCACATGCATTTGTACTATGTTCATGCATGTTGAACATAAATCTAAACTCAGCAACAAAAAAAACAAACCCACTTAAAAAACAAAGGATTCAAATAGACACTTCTCTAAAGAAGATATATAGATAGCCAAGAAGCACATGAAAAGATGTTTAACATCACTAATTATTAGGGAAATGCAAACCAAAACCACAGTGAGATATCATCTCATACTGACTGGGATAGCTATTGTCCAAAAAAATTTTTTAAAAGCTAGAAAATAAGTGTTGGTGAGGATGTATAGAAATTGCAACCCTTGTGCATTGCTAGTAGGAACATAAAATGATTCAGCTGCTGTGAAAACAGTATGGCAGTTCCTCAAAAAATTAAACATAGGATTATCATATTATCCAGCAATTCCACTTCTAGGTCTATAGCCAAAAAAATTAAAAGCAGAATGTAAACAGATTTTTCATAGCAACATTGTTCACAGCAACATTATTCACAATAGTCAAAAGGTGGGAACAACCTAAATGTCCATGGATGGATTAATGGATAAAGAAAATGTGGTGTGTACATACAATAGAATATTTATTATTCAGTCTATAAAGGAAGGAAATTCTTTTTAAAAATTTTTTTATTTTTATTTTTTTTAAAAGATGACCGGTAAGGGGATCTTAACCCTTGACTTGGTGTTGTCAGCACCACGCTCAGCCAGTGAGCGAACTGGCCATCCCTATATGGGATCCGAACCCGGGGCCTTGGTGTTATCAGCACCGCACTCTCCCGAGTGAGCCACAGGCTGGCCCGAGGAAGGAAATTCTGACATATGCTACAACATGGATGAACCGTGAAGACATTATGCTAAGCAAAATAAATCAATAACAAAAGTACAAATATTGTACAATATCATTTATATGAGGTAGTAGAGTAGTCAAATTCATGGAGACAGAAAGTAAAATGATGGTTGCCAGGAGCTGGGGGGAGGGGGAAATAGGTAGTTATTGTTTAGTAGGAACAGAGTCTCAGTTTGGGAAAATGAAAAAATTCTGGAGATGGGTGGTGGTGATGGCTGTACAACAATGTGAATATACTTAATGCCAGTGAACTGTACATTTAAAAATAACTAAAATGATAAATCTTATGCTATGTGTATGTTACCACAATAAAAAACAAACACATAAATCTAGGAGTGTTTTAGAAGATGGTCATAATCAGTACGCAGAACCATAATCATGGGCCAATATATCCTTAATCAACAGGGCAAATATTCTGCTAGAAAATACAGCAAGAAATTATAATACTGTATATGTTAGTTATTTTGCTTAGTTTAAACAAACTAGATATTTTTTGTAATTCAAGCAAAATTCTACACTGTTGGTCTAAATTCAGAAAGTAGTCGTTTAGACATTAATTATTAAACCTTTCTATAAAATTACTGTGCTATTACACTGTCTAGCCAATCATATCTATGTCATTTTAATAAGCTCATAAACAGTTTTGATTAACTATAAAAATAACATAACATATATTTAATAGTAAGGAAATTAATTTTATTTTCAAGGTTTTAATGTGGTTATGTTTGAAAAAAAGATGACTATGGTTTAACTTTTTGTTGTGGTAAAATACATATAACATAAAATTTATTTTTTTCAAATGAAAAATAAATTTGCTTTAAGCAAAAAGAGAGATGAATTACTCAATTTTTCTCCACAATTAAAATTTTTGTTTATACTACATTGGCAAGACTTGTTACCTTTTACCTATTTCATAGCAAACGACAGCTAAAAAAAATTATTTTTAAGTAAACTCTTAAAACAGGGAATCAGACCACAGGAAATGTTCTATTACAAATTACCGAAAGTCTGTAGAAATGGTCAAAACATCCATAATTCTATAAACAGTTATTTCAAATATATACAGTACCTAACAGCATTTGGCAATATTATTTTCTCAAGTTGCTGAACTTTGTCCAACACAAGGAAATTATGTGTCAAACTAATTCTGTCAAAAAATGCTCTGAGATTAGCAACTATATTAAGTGTGAAATGTTTTCCATGAATTCTTTAGCCACTCAGCAACCTTCTTTGGACCCAGGCCTACGGCTCCCGGTCCCTCTGGTCATCATAACCCTGACCCTTCTCTCTCCTAAAACAGGCTCCAGCTGCTCTAGGGTTTGAGGGAGAGGAAGACCAAGACCTCACAAAGGGAGGTATCACAGAAGCCGTGGAAAGGTTTGGTTTCCTGCAGAACCCAGAATCTGCACAAGCCCCAAACCTCTTGGGCCTAGAGAAGGGGAGTGAGTTAATTCAACAAGTTAGGGCCAGAACAGGAGCCAACTCACAACCCAGGTAAGAGCCCGCCCCACGCTTTCACCCTTTCAGCCTCTAGCCATACGAACTAGTTCCTTCAGCAACTCCTCACGCTCATCATCTCTTCTCAACCACACGACTACGAATTCTCAGGCTGCTTCACTCATTTGTCTCTATTAAAGAGAGACACATGAAAAACTGTATAGCTGTAAAATTCCATGTTTCCAAAAATTATGTCATAGGAGAAAGGTGAAAACACGAGATCTAAATATCCACATAAAACATTCTAAAGCTGTACAAAGTATATATTAAAGCTAAGAAGACTGAAAAATACCTTGACATGTTAAGAGTGGTTATTTTTTTATTTTTTATTTTTTTTCCTTTTTGTCTTTTTTCGTGTCCGGCAACAGATCGCAACCCTCAGTGTCGTGCCCGTACCGGACCGGGACCGGCAACGGGATTGCAACCCTCGGTGCTGCACCCGCACCTCGCTCAGCCAGTGAGCGGGAACCGGTCTGTATGTGGGATCCGAACCCTTGGTGGGAGCGCCGCCGCGCTCCCAAGCAGCGCACCGTAGCAGTGCACCACCGGGCCGGCCCAAGAGTGGTTATTTTTTATGTGATTCTGGGTGCTCTTACTTTGTACCTTTCAGTATTTTTCCAAGTTTTCTACATGAACATACATTACTTTTGTAATAAGTAAAAGAAAGGTAACTATATTTCAGTTAAAGAAAAAAATCACTGGACAAATAAAGCCAACATTACCCATGTCCATCTAGTTTTGGCAAAATAAATGTCCTGTTAACAAGAAATAATTCCACTCAAATGATCTTAATGGCCAAAAAAAAGAAAAAAATCACTGGACAAATAAAGCCAACATTACCCATGTCCATCTAGTTCTGGCAAAATAAATGTCCTGTTAACAAGAAATAATTCCACTCAAATGATCTTAATGGCCAAAATGTAATAAATAATTGTCAAGCCCTTTGTATCTGGTCCAGTCAGCAGCAACAGTTTGTATTAAACTCTGACAAGAAAAAGATATTTCAGATTTAAAAATTGTTTTTCTTGGCTAAGACTGGTTCCCAGGAACATTGTGAGAAATGTCACAATTTTCCACATCTGATTTGGTCAACATGTAGGAGTCATTGTCAGAAAAACACCACCAAAGGGTTTTGAGGTTTTCCCCTAGGTTCTGTTTCTTTAACCTCAGCAAAAGGAGTGATTTTCTCTCTCCTCCAATACATAGTCTTCCTTCGGATGAAGCTTCAATAGCTTTAAATTCAAAGACACAATATCCAGCTGAAGAAAAAATTCAGAGCTGAATTAACTCACACTCAGATGGACATGGGAAGAGTTAAGCTTTCCAAATTTATTTTTGTCAGATGAATTCATTGCCCAAGTGTTATTTGACATATTTTTTTGTTTGCAGGCTTGCAAAATATATTACTAGTGGGAATGCCAACTATTTCACTTCAGCACAGGCCATAACCTTGGTCCTTTTAAAATCTCTTTGAAAGCATTATAGTTTCAGCACCTAGAAAAGAAGTGGGTATAAGCCTTCAGCAACATAAAAGTGTCCCACAAAATTCTGACTCAAAAGCCGACTCATATTCATCCTGCGGACACTACTGTGTACTAACAACTCTTCTTGGAGCTGGCTCACTTACCGTAAAGTGTCACTTGTGATTGGTATGCTGATTAAATCCAATAAAGAGGTTCCTCCACCTAGTTCCCAAAAGTGAGCAATATCTTTTGGCTGAAAAAAACCAGGTATTTCTTAATGTCAAAATTTTTTGATTTTTTGAATTCTAAGTACTTCTTATACTTTATTAGTACCTGCCAGTAATAATTGTAGATACAAAATATTGTAGTCCTCAATCAAGCCTTTCTTGGCAATCAAAACTTTCTCCTTTCTTTATCCCCTCCATCAAAATGCACCAAATGCCAAAGAACAAAGTAAAATATTAAGAATATAGTGTCTATATGTGTACATAAATGCCCTAATTCTAGTAATATCTTAATAGAAGACATAAACAGTGACCCAATTTTGAAAATATCACATGTAGCATGCACTTAAGCAAATTTTTTTTTTTTGTCCTTTTTGAGACTGGCTGCACCGCGCTCAGCCAGCGAGCCCACCGGTCATCCCTATATAGGATCCGAACCTGCGGCGGGAGCACTGCTGTGCTCCCAGCGCTGCACTCTCCCGAGTGCACCATGGGCTCGGCCCAAACTTAAGCAAATTTTAAGTAATACCAGCTGAATACATTTGGTATTATCTTTTAAAAGACAGTTATAAATCTGGGCTGGCCAGTTAACCCACTTGGTTAGAGCACAGCCTTGTAATACCAGGGTTTTGTTCCCTGTACCAGCCAGCTGCCCAAACAAACAAAATTAAAGAAACAACAACAACAACAATAAAAATTTATACACAGAAATAAAATAGTTGAATAGGAAAACATCTTGATTTAGAAAGAAAGAAGCTCACAAAATGAATCAGACATACAGAAAAGGCAGAAGAAAAGGGATGAACAGATAGCAGTTCTGGTTGCAGATCAAGATTACTTGAGCAAAAGTTTAAGCAGACAGTCTGTGCCCGATTCCCCTGGGGAATCTGACAGGCTACCACTGACAACAACAAGTGGTAGGTGGGGAACAAGAAGAGACTAAACAACTTCTTTTTATTTTTAAAGGACTCTTCAAATAACACGGGATTGACAGGGCTAGGCAGCCAAGTAGTTTGGAAATAGGATCATCTATTCCATGAGAACCTCCCTAGACTGCTAGTTAATGGCATCTCTGCTTCCGTCCTAACACTAAGGAGACTTCAGGCCACCAAAACTGTGTGAGAGCCAACAAAGTGGTTCTATTTAGAACTCTTAGAGAACATTAAATTTGAGAAAAACATAAAGTTTCCAGACTGAATATGGAAAAACCCCACTTAAAAAAAATATGTTCATGGAAAAAACTAGGTAAAAAAGAATCACTTGGGTTTTTACATATCTGCTACCATGAAGCTGGAAGACACAGATGGTCATTAAAGCAAATTTTAAATGAATACATATTATTTTGCAATTTTGACACTCTCATCTCATAATCTCTAAAATTGTTTTGCTGTTGATATTTGAATCATTAATGCTTGGTGGGGGAATAATTTTTCATCGGAAAATCTTTCTTGATTCACTACTGATGAAGGGGAGTTTTTAGAGCTCTTCTCGAAAGTTAAGCTTATGAAAGCTGTCTCAAAGTTTCCAGTGAAAAGGATAATTACATTTCTAGGCATATTATCACTCATGTCAAAATTCACATGAGTCACACACAAAAAAGTTTGCCTGCATCCCAATATAGTATGTTTTTTTCTTTTCTTTTTAATTTCACAGTTTTAATAACCACCTTTTGTTGGTGAATTCAGGAAGCACCAACAGGTAGTTTTAACTCTTTATATACTGTCCAATGAGCAAACATTTGGACTAGATCAATCTATAAAAATTTGCATTTGTTATGGGAGTGGTGGGACCCTCTGCTTAGATTGTTCTTCGACAAACCTAACTTTATTTAAGACCCCTTTTAACTAACTTTACTATGACCCCTTTTCATGTGAGGACTCCAACAAAAGAAATTATATCTAGGAATTTTGCCCCCGAACATACATTTATACTTTCCCTCTATCCTGAATAGCTTTTAACCTTCCTCTGAAGAGACACTAAAACAAGTGAAATTAGAATTATATTCAGTTAGGGCCTGTGGTCTCAAACAGTACTACCAACTTCAAGATGCATTTTAAAAAATACTAATAATTTAGATTTTGAACAGTATATTTTCATAAATATTCCACAGTTCAAATCCATATTTTTAGCTGATATTTTAAGAGATAGAAAGTAACTCACAATATTACTCTCATTTGAAAAAAGAAAATGTCACATTAACAATTAATATTAATACACCAAAGAATTATACAAAAAAGTTATAAAAGAATCTTATTCCAGCATTTTAAGACATAAATGAGAAGGCTAAAACCAAAAAAAACCTGAAACTCCATACCAATTAAACAACAACTCCCCATCTCCCCAGCACTCAGACCCTGGTAACCACCATTGTACTTTCTGTTTCTATGAGTTTGACTACTCTAGATACCTCAATGTAGACAGAATCATACACTATTTGTCTGTTTGTGTCTGGCTTATTTCACTTAGCATAATGCCCTCAAGGTTTATCCATGCTGTAGCATGTGAAGGGATTTCTTATCTTTTTAAGGCTGAATAATATGAGGGATCTTCAAAAGTTCATAGAAGGATTTGTATTAGCTTTTAATTGCTTTTTTCAACAAACTTTTTGAAGTACCCTCGTATTGATATATATCTATTTTTAATTTGGGAAAGAAAAAGAAAAAAATTAAATTTGTGATTTACCTATTTATTAAACATTTTGAATATCACCCCTACAAATAACTTTTTTGACACACATATAGAATAATGTTTGGTTATATTTCCTGAAAGACAGAAATTTCCTTTAAGAAGCAAAATTGTACTTTCAAGATAAAATGTATAAGATCTGATATTTAACCTACAATTTGGAAAACTGTCCTTTTTCTGAGTAGACTATCAAGGAATTGAAATTAATTACTTTCCATTCAGTACAGTATTTTGGAGTATTTCATCCTGATATTGTATTAGATGATTTGTTTATAATAGGAAAACATCTAAATGTGGTTTAAAGAGAATCACGATTCCTTGAGATGGAAAGATGACACAGGTATCACTGTGGATAGTTCTAAGAAACAATTTTGTTGGTGAAAGGAATGACACAAAGCTAGGATTCTATTGTTTGTATTCTTCAGTAATATTTTTCAAATAAATGATATTTCTTTAATGTGACCTTAAGATCAAATTCCATCTCTTTTAATGTTTTTGGAGAAGTTATAACAAATATGCATTAGAATGAAGGGTAACAGAGAAATATCTTCCAAAATTGATTAAAGTCTTTCCTTATCAACTTCCTGTAACATTTACCAATCATAATCCTAAGTCTTAATCTGAGGGCCTGATTCTACAGCATAGGAGGTTAGGAAGTATATAAAACAAATGGTAAAATGTATAGTTTGAGGACTGACACTGTGCTTAAAAAATGTACCCCAGAGAAATGTAAAGATTATATTATTATTTTATTTATTTATTTATTTTTTTGTCTTTTTTTTCATGACCGGCAACGGATTGCAACCCTCAGTGTCGCGCCCGTACCGGACCGGGACCAGCAACGGGATCGCAACCCTCGGTGTTGCCTCCACACCTCGCTCAGCCAGTGAGCGGGAACCGGTCTGTATGTGGGATCTGAAACCTCGGCGGGAGCGCCACCACTCTCCCAAGCGGCGCACTGTAGCAGTGCGCCACCGGGCCGGCCCCAAGGCTTACAACTTTTTGTTCCAACCTTGGTGTTTAAGATTCTCTTTATTCAAATTAAGTAGTAGATAATTAATATTAAGTTTTTAAATGAATAAATGAGTGAATTAATGAATAGTTCTAGCCCAAATAAAGCTCATTTTAGAGTTTTTCAATTATACAGAATTGAAAAAAAAAATCAATTCTTATTTAAATAAAAAAATGATGTTTTCCTTTCATATGCCAAATGAAAGAAAAATTGAGCTGAAAGTAAAGTTGATTGAGTTGATGTAAATATTTCAGTGAAGAAAAAGCTTGCTGGGGCATTTGAGATATCAGTAATTTAAATCTCCAGCTAGATATGAGGCATTATTCAATAAAAAATAGAAATTGCTTTTTTATTTCAAAGTGTTATGGAATATTTTACTTGCCAAAAAAGAAAGTTTATCTGGCATTTGCATATTATCTTCTAATACATGACTAAATCTTCATTCTTCTCCCTTCCTAATTGATAAAGTATTCACTATTTCAATAAGTTCTTGTGAATTTAAATTTTGATTAATTCATAGGTGCATAAATATTGATGTTCTTACTTTCTTTTGAACTGGGTATATTCCTAACAATTGCTAATTGCTGAAATAAATAAATGTCATAAATACAGCACTTAAAATTGGAGGAAAAGATAATAGCAATATTAAAGTAGATTATATTATTAACGTTCAAATAATTATGGATTAGGTAGAATAATAATAATTTAAATACCAGAGTGGCACAGCAAGAAAGAAGGTTAATACTATTGAAGGCTGGGTAATTTGGATAACATTTCTCCCTCAAATAAGGAAATCCAGTATTAATTCCATATAATTTTTTGACTGGATAGTTTTATCTTCACAGGAGCTCTTAAAGGTTATACTAAGAATTTACTAAGAATTAAATATGTTGCTTGGGTCTCAAAATCATTCTCTTTCCATATGTTTTTTAGAATCTAACTTGCCTGGGCTGGCTGATTAGCTTAGTCGGTTACAGCATCATGTTAAAACAACAAGGTCAAGGGTCTGGATCCCCTTATTGGCCAGCCACCAAAAACAAACAAAATAAAATAGAATCTAATGTGCCCTACACAACTAGAATAAGCAAAAATGAAGTCTAAAGGTTAACATAGTACTTACCTGTCAAGACACCTTAGAATAATCGTAGTCTTTCCCTGAAAATTCAAAAAGAAAGAATACTGTGTTAATGTCATCCACATGTAAAATTGTATTATTGTTCATCATTGTGGCCCAAAATAGCTTTTTAGTCACTTGAATGATAAATTACCTGGAAACTAAGAACTAAAAACTTTCAGAATTGATCTAAAGTTTGATAAGTAGAAAAAGTTAACTGTCAACTTTCCATCACAGTGTAACTACACTCATTATTATAATTATAAAGTCCCACAGATGACAAATACTAGCAAATCATACCTCACTTTAGTGGTCAACTTGGCAGCTGTCTTAAATTTTCTCTCTACTCATCAATACTAATTACTGGTTAAGTGGATGATTAGTGTCTTCTAAAATGTGTTAATTCCAATTGTTTAAGTAGAAATGAAGAAAAAAGATAACATACAAATAAAGGACACATTGCAAATATGTTCAAAGTAAGCAATTCAGATATTGGGTTAGAGTACTTTGTTTTAATTTAGAATTAATTTCAAGTCTCTTTTTAGGAGTCGGGAAATATAGGTTCTGGCCCCATCTCTGCCATGAAACAAACTCACATCTTAGCCAGGAACTAGTTCAGTGGTTTAAATCATTGTTTAACATTAAAACTCTTTTTTTTTTCCCCTAAACAAATTACTCCTTACAAGAAAAGGTAAAAGAGGAGCAGCAGGGACTTCCAGTCAAGATGGTGGAATAGATGGTCCCCAGTGTCACTCTCTCCCACAAAGCAATAAATTTAAAACTATAAAAAAGCAATAATAGCCAAGCCAGGGCTGCTAGAGCTCAGGGGAAGAGGAGGAGGGACCTAGGGAGTGCAAGAGGGTGGGAGAAGTCACAATAAGAGAAAGAAAAAACGCTCTGACCATTTTGAATCCTGGCTGCTTCCAGGCTGGAGCTGCTGAGCTCATGGAGCAGGAGCTGGCAAGAAGCTGCAGCTGTGCCTTTCGGATGAAGCTGCTTGGAGGCAGCAGGGGAAAAGAGAGCCTTGGCGGCCCCCAGGCCAGCAAGACCACTAATAGGGTTCCCGTGGACCCACAAAGGACCAAGGAGCCACAACAACTGAAAAAAAGGAGCCACTCAGAGGCTGGTGAGTCATTGCAAGGGACCAGAGCATGTCCTGTCCCATGAGAAGTTTTTGGAGCATGGGCAGTAGGGGAGACAGGTCCACTGTGGGAACACTGGGGCATAGCAAGGACAACCGATCTACACCCCAATCAGCGCAGGACCACTCAGAGGAGACTGGTAAGGAATGTAGAATTGCATGGGGTGCAGCTTGATGAAAAGACTCAGGCCCAGATCATTCTTTCTACACAACCCAGGTAAACTGGATTTCACTAGACCCAGAAGTACCTATAACTCAACCATTAAAACCTGTGCTGCACAAAAAGCCTTCTCTAGGGAATCAGCAGCAAAGCAGCAATTTAGCTCAACCACAGAGCTCAAGTACTGGTCACCACAGGAAGTTCATTTTAGAAGTAAACAAAGGACAACAAATTAGTTCCAGCTCAGAGTTTAAGTGGTGGGAACAGCAAATAATCCAACACAGAACTGAAAACAGAGACAAAGTTTGATATTAACTACTAAAGGTCTCATTTCACCAAAGAACATCTATAACACTTAGAAGGACTAGAAGTCCCCTGGGCTACTAAGCCAGAAAGTGGGGAGGGCCAGGGGCCTCAGCTATGCCCCCTGACACCTGCAACTGGTCCCAAGGATGGCAGGGGAGGGCCTCAGCCACCCCAGAGACAACCATTGAACCACTGCAGGAAGCACCCCGGCTTGGGAGAGCTCAGGGCGGTCTGAGGGCCTCGGCCACACAACCCCCCCACCCCCAGCCAGCCCAGCAAGAACCACCAAGCTGCCACAGGAAGCTCCTCGGGTTCTCCTGAGCTGGGGTGGTGGGGGGCTGAGGGCCTTGGTCATGCTGCCCCACACCCACAGCCACCCCAGCAATGACCAGCAAGCTGCCACAGGAAATGCCCTGGGCTCTCCCAAGCCAGGGCAGTGGGGGGCCGAGAGTCTCAGCCATGCCACTATGACATGTGCAACCAAGCCAGTGATGACCAGTGGGCCACAGCAAGAAGGGCCCCGGGTTCCTGAGCTAGAGTGGTGGGAGGCAAGGGATTTTGCCACTCCTCCTTGACATCTGCACCTAGACTGGCACTGACCAAGCCACTGCTGGAAGCCCCCTGGTCTCCCCTGCGGGAATGTGGTGGGAGCCACAGGCCTCAATCCTGCCCCTCCTCCTTCCTCCTTCTTCCATCACATTTCCTTCCCCTTTCCCCTCTCCCCCTCCCTCCCAACTGCTCCATAACAACATCCTAGAATGTAAAAAAGTGATATTAATAAAATAAAAATAAATAAATAAATAATGAAAAGAGGAGTAGCAGGGAAAGATTTCCTCTACCGAAGGAAAACTTTGTGTTTCAAGGAAAGTAGTTCTGAAAACCCTGGATTGCCAAAAACACAGAACATTTTACTACATACTTTTTTTTTTTTTTTTTAATAAAAAACCTCCTATAATTTTTAACAAAAAAGATGATAAATTACTCTAAAAAACCTCCTATAATTTTTAACAAAAAAGATGATAAATTACTTCAGGTTATATCTGGAATATGATCAAATTGAATGAATTTTTTGTAATGAGATATATAAAGAAATAATTGGAATAGTATAAAAATGTATATTATTGGAGAATGTTTTTGGCCAATATTATAACAAACTGAAAAACTAGAAATAATCTAAATGTCCCAAAATAGAGGACTGGCTAAATTAAGTATGGTAATCCATGCCATGAAGTAATATGCAGCTATTAGAAATGACAGTGTAGAAATATACTTACTGACATGGTAAGACATTTATAATAGATTAGCTTGATCTTGTTTTCAGTTAAAAAATCTTTTCCTGCTTCCTTGAGGTATACATACATACATATGTAAAGAGAAACCCACAAATAAATAAATCCAGAGGGACACCACTATGTTAATAGCGATTGTTTCTAGCTGATGGATTTGCAGGTAATATTTTTATCATATATAGTATATTTTTAAAAGTTTTAAATAAATGAGGACAACATTACCTAAAAAGTAATGTACTCTAATCAGAATTACTATATTTTAGAATCGGAAGGAATTTTATATAATAGTAGGGCACTTCAAAAAGTTTGTGGAAAAATAGAAAAGAAATATGTATCTTTCCATGAACTTTTTGAAGTACCATCATAGCTAGCCAATTTCCTCAGATTCTCACAGTACCCTAGTATTGGTTTAAGTCATTTTTTATTATAATTTCATATAAATGTATGGTACTACGTGGTGACAATTCCAAATAAACATAAACTCAACTCTGGAAACTAAAATCAAGTTTTAGATGATCATTAAAACGATAATCCAAAGTTTAAAAATTAATTGGTAAACTGTGGCCCCTGAGAGTGAGTCCACAGACGCCTGGGATTCCTAATTCACGAAACATTGACCCAGTACAAGCTCATATAGAGGCATAAAAATGAATCCCATCCTCCCTCCCACTACCTCAAGCACACCAGAAGTCCAGTCATCTCCTCTGATCCATTATCCCCAGAACTCTGAATTCCACAATCCTCTACACATCCTTTCATCTGGCCCAATAATCTTGTCCCACCCTCCCTTCCTCTAAAATCCTTTTACAACTCCAGCTCCACGAGTGGCCAACTCCCCAATATCTCAGCCTCTTCAGAATGTTCTCTCCACTTATTGGTCTTAACTAAAATATGGCTGTCCCTTGACCACTTCCTCCAAAGCCTTGTTAAAAAAGGTCACCTATTCTCACCACACCATGTACTTCAGGGCCCTCCTTGCACCCCAATGCCATCTATAAACAACTACTCTCCCTCCCTCCTTTTGCAACAACCTCAGCAGTCTGTATGGGTTTACCACCATGGTTGTTGTCATTTCTTTTGGCTCGCAATCTCCCTTTTCCTCTCAGCTATTGTCATTAGTCTTGTTAACTTCACACCTATGCGGGCATGGGCAAGCCACCCAATACCATAACCTCTCAGTGCATTTGCCTTCTCATAGAGGCCTTTTCGCTCACTACTTCTGCCGCATGTCACTTCCAAGGTTACATCTTGAATCATCTCACCACTGGAAACTACACCACTTCCAAAATCACACATGCAAATGAAATGACATTCTCCAACCACTTCAGCAATCCCTACAGTAACACAGTAACAATTCTTGGGCCTCAGTGAAAGTTCTCAAAAGTCACTGTACCCCCCCCGCCCTCCCCCCAAATTTCTCCTTCTCCGTCAGCCCCCTCCTACCTTCATTCTCCTTTTCCATCTTAGAATCCATAGGTTATCATTATAATCATCTCTTGCAAATATCATCCACACCCACACCCTATGCTTTCTTAGTTTCTATTGCACCTGCGTAACAGAAACCAACTGCAGGTAAACTCAATCACCTTCCTCCTCCATGCCTGCACCAAAGCAAGTGAGTGATAGTGGAGAAAAATTATATATACTGGGCAGATAGCATCACCTTAATCCCCAATATCAAAATAGCAGTTAACATCAACGGGCAATCCTATCACATTTGTCTAGCATGTTCTCTCTCCCATTAGTTGCAGAGCTGTTTCATACATTTTCTTGATCCTCTCCTTAGAATACTCAGTTAACCCTCTTCACCTGTATTATTTCTCCTTCCTTCCTTCTTGCCCTTTAAGTTTCAGACATCACCCTCTCTTAAGGAGGCTTTCCTAGTCTCCCAACCTCTTGGGCTGAGTTAAATGCCTCTCCTATCTTCCACCATAGCATGTCTCATTGTCCTGTCATTGTTGGTGTATCAGTACTAGTACCCAAGTGCCTTCACAGTAGAGAATACGTCTTTCATTCCTGTTTCCACAGCATCTGGCAGGATGCCTGGCACATAAAATATGTTCAATAAATGTCTGCCAAATGGGTGAATACAAGGTTGGAAGGAGAGAAAGAGGAGGAAGTAAGGCAGTTGGTTTCTTTGGTAAAGAATGATTACTATTAGTTGAACAATAGAAGCATTAATTGCCTTTCTTTACCTTTCCAAATAAATTAGCATTCTGCATAAACACAGAATCAGATACTTTTTAAAGAACCATACCCTCAAAAGTTCTAGATATCTCAAGGGAGTTGCCAATTCCTCAAAAACAAAATTAGTTTTAATTTATGTTAGTGAGAACAAAAAACGTTTGTATATGCCACATATTGATATAAAAAAAAGAGGGTGGTTTTACAAACAAAAAATAAAACATAGACTGAAACAAAACAGGTTGTCACAACTACAAAGAAGTCAAGAACAACTGTTACAGAGCATATTTAGTAGAAGAGGCTAGTAGGGCATTTTGTGCATAAGCATTTGTGTGCTGGAGTTAGTAATCAAACCATTAGCACACGCCATCTTCAACGATATGAAAGTGTCTTCTTTATACGGAATATTTTTTTGTAATAGGAATGTATTTGTATCAAAAGACTAATACTGGTTATTTACTCATTTATTTGATCCATGTATGCACCTACATGGGAGTAAGATAAAATATAGGAAATTGTTAAAGTACTATAGCCAATATGAAAATCACTCTTCTCACAATAGTAAATTCATGAAATAAAATGTTTATATACTATAGCTGGGCTAAAAATTTAAAATATAAATGATTCCTAAGACAATTTTATTTTAAAGAATTACATTCAAATTAAAAAAAGCAAAGTGGGCCAATATGAAAACTTTGGAAAATACAGAAATTAAAACCAAAATAAAAACACGGAGATTAAAATTTTACCATTCATATTTCTAATTTTCGTCTTTGCATATTTATGTAGTTGAGACCATATATTGATGTGTCCTACTTTTTTCAATTCACATTACGTTATTTTTTTCTTTAATTAAATTTATTTATTTAAAAAATATTTACATTATTTTCTTTCATCACTAATAACTCTTCTCTGGCTGCATAATTATCTCCTCCAATAAATATGATCTTCATGCTGTAGATACTACCCACGATGTTGGGTGTCTGGACGTGTGGGGAGGGCATTCTGGGACACACCAAAGACAAGAAGGGTGCTCTGGGCAGTGATGCTGCCTATTGACATGCAGCCTTACTCATGCAGTTTAGTTTCTGAAAGGTTCATATTTTTCCATGCCCTTAAGTGGAAGCAGGAAGTACAGAAATTGGACAGCAATATGAACCCCAAAGAGAAATGAACTATGATGTTACACGAATTTCAGCATCTTGGATCTGGCAAGCCTTGACCCTTTTTAGAGAGTGTCACCAGCAGTTCTGCCTCCTTGGCAGGAACTTTGTGGGCCAAGACAAGCTGCGAGTAGATACGATGCATGTGTTTCTGCTGTCTGGCCACTTCCAAAACCTTTCCGTACTCCTGCTGAATAAAACAGAAACTTACAGGGGAGGGGTCTCTTCCTCCCAATCAGTGGTCCAATGGAACTGCTGCCATACTCTCCCCACATTTTTCAAAACAATTAAAAACTCCTTTGACAAACATTATTGATACAATTCATTTATTCCTTTAATGAGATTCCTAAAAATGAAGTAACTGATTCCAAAATATGAACATTGTTAAGATACTATATTAATGATTTAGATGCTGACTTAGATATTTAAATGGATCCTGGCTTTTATACTTGAGGTAGAAGACCTAAATATTTTCAAATTATGAAATAAAAAACAATTGTTAAAATATACTTTAAAAAAATTTGTTTACTATTATAATTTTTCCTAGATTAATAATAAATACTTTCTATTTCACATTAAACCAGATTGGTCTGGTTAATCTGGTTAAAAAGCTGAAGTATGTAAAATTTTATCAAAGTATTAAAATGAACTTTAGCACTACTGATTGTTAATTCATCACAATAATTGAAAAAAAAGTTTAAAAAACAAAAAGTATTACCCCATTTTTACTGCCAATGAAAAAAACAGATTTTTCTCCAATTTCAACTCCATCACTGTCACTTCCATTACTTCCTCTTTTTTCCACTTCAGCTTTTGCAATTTCCCAGAGAGTTTCACTATATGAAAGGCAAGAAAACAAAATTCAGAGAAACAAAAAGAATCCTTCCAAATATTTATTTTGAGCTCAGAGAAATTTCATTTCAGTAAAATTTATAAAACACATTAACATTATTTTCTGGAGGACAGACAATAAGCTGGTAAAACATCTGAGGATTAGTCATTCTGTGATTTTTTTCCCTTTGAACTAGTTCCTTGAAGAATACTGAAATAGATAAGCAGAGCCTTTATCACCAGGACTTCAGGTTGTCTAATTTGGGAGCTTCCAAGCAAGGTCCACATATGAAGGTACAATGGCTTTTGGAAATGTACAGCTTGAAAACCACCAACACTCAAATCATCTAGGAAGATGGGAAATGTGTAAAACCAGTGTACCAAATAATCTTTGCTCTCTGAAACATTTCTGTTTTTGTTTTTTAAATTATGTTTTTGGCTCAAAATCTCTTTTTAAAATCTAAAAGTATAAAGAAGAAAGGAAAAAAAAAA
>NW_007733707.1:105321-105760 GCF_000696425.1 Galeopterus variegatus | reverse complement strand
TTTTGGTATCAGGATGATGATTGCTTCATAGAATGAGTTTGGGAGATTTGCGTCTGTTTCAATATTTTGGGATAGTTTGTAAAGAATCGGTGTCAATTCCTCTTTGAATGTTTGGTAAAATTCTGCTGTGAATCCATCTGGTCCTGGGCTTTTCTTTGTTGGGAGCTTTCTGATAACAGCTTCAATCACCATTATTGTTATTGGTCTGTTCAGATTTTCTACATCTTCATGGCTCGGTTTTGGGAGCTTGTGTGTGTCCAGAAATCTATCCATTTCCTCCAGATTTTCAAACTTGTTGGCGTATAGTTGTTTATAGTAGTCTCGAATGATTCCTTGTATTTCAGATGAATCACCTTTTTCATTTCTAATTTTTGTTACTTGAATCTTCTCTCTTTTTTTTTTTTTTGTTAGCCATGCTAATGGTTTGTCAATTTTATTT
>NW_007733707.1:92601-103498 GCF_000696425.1 Galeopterus variegatus | reverse complement strand
TCTGGTCAGCTTGGACTCTGCCGGGCTGCTGGGTGACGAGGTGGTACCGCAGGGTGTCACGCCTGCTGCTGCCGCCGCTCACGCCGCTGCTGCTGGCACCACTGCCGCCAGCTCCGCTGCCGCCTGCTCTGCTGCCGCCGCTTCCTGCACTCCCAGTGCTACCGCTGGTGCCGCTTCCCCCACTGCTGCTGCTACTGGCGCCACTGCCGCCATTACCGCTGGCACCGCTGTTGCTGCTGTCGAGGGTGCCGCTGCCACCACTGCCACTGTCACCGGCTCCTCTGCTACTGCTGCTGACACCGGCTCTGCTGCCACTAGTTCCTCCGCTGCTGCTGCTGCTGGCTCTGCTGCCAGTGGTTCCTCTGCTGCTGCTGCTGCCGCTTCCGCAGGCAGGCACAGAGTCGCATGGTCACTGACTGCAAGTGGCGGCGGCTCCAGCCTTTCTAGGGGCCCGCTCTGGGTTTGGGCTGGGGCAAGTCGCTACCTTTTCTTCATTCCAAGTAGGCTCTGTGATTTCTTCCAGTCCCTGGGGCCCCTGAGTCTTGAGTTTCCACTGCTGCCGCTGCCTTCAGACCACCATCTTGCCATTGGAAGTCAGTTACTGAGGCTAGGAAGTCCAAAGTCCATCTGGTGGTGGCAACAGTGATCCAGGGGTCTCACATTGTAAGATGGTGGAAGCAGAGAGATGTTTCATAGGCTGTGAAGTCCAAAGTCCAGGGAGCACTTCTGATGAGGGTTTTCTTTGGTGGGTGGCTTTATAGCAATGCAGGGGTCTCACGTGGCAGAAAATGATGAAGCAGAGAGAGAGCTGAACTCCTGTAGTTTTCATATGTCTGGAAAAAACACTATTTCTCCTTCATTTCCAAAGGATAGCCTTGCAGAGTATGGTATTCTTGGCTGGCAGGGTTTTTTTCTTTTTTCTTTTTAGTATATTGAATATATCATCCCATTCTCTTCTGGCCTATAGAGTTTGCGTTGAGAAGTCTGCTGTTAGTCCGATGGGACCTCCCTTCTAGGTAACTTGACACTTTTCTCTTGCTGTTTTTAGGATTCTCTCTTTGTATTTGAGTTTTACCAGTTTGACTATAATGTGCCTCGGAGAGAACCTTTTTGGATTGAATCTGTATGGGAATCTTTGAGCTTCCTGAATCTGAAGGTCCATGTCTCTCCCTGTACCTGGGAAATTTTCTGCTATTATTTCATTGAATATATTCTCAATGCCTTTTCCTTTCTCCTCCCCTCAGAAATACCAATGGTTTGGATGTTTGTGTTATGTTAACGTTGTCCGCTATCTCTTTTAGATTTTCTTCATCTTTTTGAATTCTCTTTTTTTGTCTGCCTGAGTTATTTCAAAGAGACTGTCTTCAAGATCAGAAATCCTGGGCCGGCCTGGTGGCGCACTGGATAGTGCGCTGCTTGGGAAGTGCGGCGGCGCTCCCGCCCGAGGGTTCGGATCCCACATACAGACCGGTTCCCGCTTGCTGGCTGAGCGAGGCGCGGGAGCAACACTGAGGGTTGCGATCCGTTGCCGGACACGGAAAAAGACAAAAAGACAAAAAAAAAAAAAAAAAAGATCAGAAATCCTTTCTTCTGTGTGCTCTAGCCTGCTGCTTAAGCTCTCAGTTGTGTTTTTTATTTTGTTGAATGACTCCTTCAGTTCCATGAGTTCTGTTACACTCTTTTTTAAAGTATTAATCTCTTTGTATATTTCTTTCTTCATATCTTGGATAGTTTTGCTCAGTTCATTGTGTCATCTAACTGTATCTTCTTGTATCTCATTGAGTTTCCTTAAGATTTTTACTCAGAATCCCTTTTCATTCATTTCAAAAGTTTCCTGCTCTATGGGGTCTGGTACTTAAGAGTTATTTTATTTCTTCGGGGGTCTCATATTTTCTTGTCTTTTTGTACTACTAATATCTCTACATTGAGGTCTGGTCATCTGGTAGAGCAGTTGCTTCTTCTCTTACTCTAGAATGGGCTTTGAGGAGAGAGACTCCCATAGATGTGTTTTATATTTACCATTGAGTAGGGTGTTTTAGCATGGATTCTGAGTAGATGCAGTAGTATAGTCTCCATGTGGGTACTTCAGCTGTGGTCAATGTTGGAGTTGCATGTGAGTGCCTCCATTGCCCAGGCACTGGGGCACTTAGTGATTCCTTGCTCCTTCCCTGGATTCTCCTGGTGATCCTCTTTGTGTCAGTGCAGTCAAGTGGTCGGTGACCTGCCTGCACAGCTGCTGTGGCTGCTGTGGTAGCAGGCCACCCTGGCAGTGGTGGTGGCTTTGGCAGGCTGCCCACATGGCAGCAGTGGCTCCAGTGGCAGTGGGCTGCTCACATGATGATGGTGGCTGCCTGGCACTGCTGGTGGTGGTGGTGACTGCAGCAGTGGCAGTTGCAGAGGCCACGTGCTTAGATGTTGTGTCCACAGCAGCAGTCCATGCAGCTACGCTGTCCACAGTGGCAGCGGGGTTACTTCATGATGGTGGCAGTGGTGGCAACACTGCTGGCAGCTGCAATGGCCTTCCTCATGTCTGCGGTGTCCTTGGCAGCAGTGGGGCTACTTCCTGGCAGTGGCAGTGGCACTGGTGGCTACAACTGTCTCCCTCACTTCTGTGTATGTCCTTGGTGGCAGCAGGGTTACCTTCTGGTGGCAGCAGTGGCAGCAGTGGTTGAAGAGGCCTCCCTCATGTCTGTGGAGTCTGCGGCTGCAAAGTCTGTGGCTGCAGCGAAGAGGCCACCTGCAGGACTGCTGCTCTGTGGGGAGATGCTCTGCAATGAGCAATGGTTCTATGACCCAAAAATGGCTCCAGCGACTGCAGCAGTGGTGGCAGTAGGACTATTTCAATCTTTTTCTGTGGGAGGAACACACCCTGAGCACCTCTGGTCTGCCACCTTCCTGGAAATCTGTCTCTTGCTTTATATATTTTGAACCTGCATACATATTTAGGATTTATTATTATAAAATGTTCCTCTTTATCTCCAGAAAATGTTTTGCTTATTATCTATCTTGTATACTAATGTAGCTGCACAAATTTTGTATTGGTTAGTGTTTTCATGATTTTTTTTTTGTCTTTTTAATGTTAACTCTTTTGTGTCCTGATAGTTAAAATGTCTCTCTTGTAAGCTGCAGTAAGTTGTTTTTTCTTTTTTTTAGATCCAGTCTGACAATCAGTCATTTTCTTGGAGTTCATTTACATTTAATGCAATTTATATCTACCATCTTACAGTTTGTTTTCTCTTTTGCCCATCTGTTTTTTGTTCCTTTCTTGATTTCTTTTGAATGAATAAAATGCTATTAACATTTTCCTTCAATTGCATGTTAGTTACACATTCTTTTACTATTTCTTATAATGGGTACCCTAGCAATTATTAAATATATTCTTGACTTATTATAGCCCAATACAATTATTACCTTTCTACTTCCCCAATACAGCTATAATCTTAGAACTTTGAATTCTACCCCTCCTGCCTTTTGCTTTGTTGTTTTCTTGCATTTTAGTTCTGTATGTAACTTAAACTCCACGAGACATAGTAACGTTGTTTTGTACTGTCAGTATCATTTACATTTACCCCAGAGTTCACTATGTTGGTGTCCCCTCCTGTGATTCTGTATTTCTGTCTGGCATCCTGCCCTTCTGCTGGATAGGCCTTTTCAATCACCTTTGTATTAGCAGTAACTTCATTGAGTTGTTTTTCTACCTCAACCCAAGGCTTACAATATGGTCCTGGTCTCTTTTTTAAGAAATTAAATCTGCCACCCTTTGGAAAGACAGGCATAACAGCATGACCCCCAGAGCCAGACTGCCTGTATTCAAATGCTATCCTCACCAATTAGCTGGCTGTGTGACCTCAAGCAAGTTACTCAACTTCTCTGAGCCTTGGTTTTCTCATCTGTAAAGTGGGATGATGTGGTACCTCCCACATGGGTTTGTTGTGATGATTTAATGACTAAATATAGGTCAAGTACTCATAATAGTGCCTGGCACATGGTAAGTTCTATATAGCGTAAACATTGTCATCATTACTGTTTTTGAGTGAAGCCACAATCAGAGTCTCTGAAATCTAAAGCTATTGTTAAAAATTGGATGACTGACAAATCAGGGTTCACATGGCAAGGCCCTTGTGCCCTGCGGACAGGCTCCTCACCAAGAGGAATAAAAGGGCTGTTGGAATCCCTCTTGTGAACATCAGGGCTGTGATAAAAATAGGAGGAGTGGATGCTTGGAAGTTGGAAATACTGGGGCAGGTGACTCCAACCCAGCCTGGACAGGAGAGCAGTCAGGGAAGGCTTCCTGGATGAGGCAGCCTCAATGCACACATAGGAGTTAGCCGAGCCAAGAGAGGGAAGGTGCCTTCCCTAAGTGAAGGGACTAACATTTTGTTCTTTGGCAGACAAAGGACAGGGCACAGAGAAAGGCAGACTCAGCTCAGGAAGCAGAGGACACCCCAGTATCGGGTGGGGGGTCAGGTGTGGTCTGGGGTTCTCAAGGCAGAGAGAGAGGACAGGGCCACTTTGATTTACTGCAATCACAGAAATGTTAAAAAAAATGAAGATTATTTTTTAAAATGGAAGAACTGGCCAAGTAGGGCTATAATATTTAAAATTTTTATTTTAAGATAGTTGATTGTGAAATAAAGACAGAATGTATTCAAGGTGTACAATGTGATGACCTGACGTACGTCTACATTGTGTAATGGTCACTGCAATGTGTTTTGGACTCTTGCTTTTAGCAATCTGACACATTTCACACACACACATGCACGCACACACGACTATATGCATAATCGCGTTTGGAGATCATATAAAATGTCCTCATCTGCAGCTCTTCACAAATGTGAGGTCTGGAGCTTCCTAAGTCCTGATACTTGATTCTAGCAGTAGGAAGCAGCATGCACTGCCCAGGGATGGGGATGGGGCTCTTGCTCAGGAGCCTAGTTAGGGGTGCGGGGAGGGGGTAGAGACCTGGGCAGGTGGGTATAGAGAGCACAGTCTGCCTGGGGAGGTCTCAGCCCTTGCAAGGTGTTGGGCCATTCCAGCTTAGGTCTGCCATGTGGAACTGAGCTTTCTGTCCCCAAGAAGTCTCCCTAACACTCAGGGATGACCCAGGAGGAGGTGCTCTTTTGGGGGGCATCAGGAAAGTTCTCAGGGTCTCAGAACCATGTTTACAGCCCGTCCTCAGCACCCATCAGTGCCAGCTGACTCGGGACAGATCATGAGGCCATAAATATTCACATTCTTGGAAGGCTCGGAGAGGTGTCACCCAGAGCAGAGGGACAATCAATCTTGATATGATTATGGATGTATAAACAGACATGATATAATTTCTTCTGCAGTCTGCTGGGTTCCATGAGTGCGAGTGACCGGTGCAGGCCTCCACCCCAAATTACATCTCAATCAGTGTTAAGAGGCATCTGACATTTCCCTTTGATTTATGTATTAACCTTTACATGCAGCACAGGCGAGCGCTGATTGCTTTCATCAGCTGGGCGGGTGGCAGCTACGAGGGGCTCCTCCCGTAGCTTTTCTCACTGCATGACCTGCTGAGTGGCGTCTGTGAGGACAGAAATCACACATGGAGACTGCTAGCCAGCGAGCAAAGCCTGTGGCAATGTTCCCACCACCCCCGACACCTCCACTGGGGAAGAAATGTTCCAGGAAGATCAGGGGAGCTGCAGGTTCCATTGCTGTGAACACTCATTTCTTGGCACAAAAGGATTGAAAAAGACATTGGCTGCCCAGTTTGCATTGATGTGAGCAGCTGTGAGGATGGTGAGTAACAGACCACGTGTGACTGTGCAGCTGAAAGTCAGGGGTGCGAATTCCTAGAGATACAACCCATGTGTCTGCACCCCGCTCCCACAGCCACCCTGTCACATCATAGGGTGTGACACGCCCATACCCAAACCAGTGCATCCACAGAAACCCATACCCCACACACCATGCACACCTCACACGCATCCTTGCAGGGCACCCACAATGCACACTCACAACACATGTGCACGCACACACAACCCTACATGCATACTTGCACATGTACACATCAATTGTGCGTGCTTATGCTCACTCAGATGCACACAGCACACATGAATACACATGGTCACGCACACCCACGTATGCACACTCATGCTCACTCAGATGCACACTCATGGCACACACACATGCATGCTCATCCAGAATGCAGACACTCATGCCCAGCAGACATGCACACATGGGCCTTGTGCACACACAGCGTCCACACTCACAGTCCACTGGATGGCAGAGAGGATGGAAGAGAAACCTCTTGTGCTCCCAGCCGTTCAGAGCACCAGAGCAGGACAGGACTCCAAATCCCATCTGGCCTGGAGCTGGCCAGACTGGGTGAATCAGGCCAGTTCCCGCAGGCAGACAGACTGGGCTCTAGTGTGTTTTGGATCCCAGGAGACACTAGTGGGGATGAGGGAGTGAAGCAGGGAAGGGGAGCATGGTAAGTGCAAATTAAAGGGCAGGTTGTCACCTAGGCACCAGGGGCTCAGTGCACTGGGGACCCACGAGAATCTGCTGATTCCACTCCAGGATGCTGTAGAGAGGGGCAGAGAGGACATGGAATGGCAGGACTGTCACTGTCTCCTGCTGTCTCCTGCCATCCCCTGCCATCCCCTGCTGTCCCCTGCCTCCTTCAGAGGGCCTTTGTAGAGTTGTGGGCCTGATGACCAAGCCGCTGTCACACAATTGGTGGTGGGCACCCAGGTCTTGCTTACCTGAAGGGTATACCCTCTTACACTGTCCCCAGCAGCTGAGAGGCTGGAACCATGCTTCCCAAACTGTACTGTGCATCAGAAGCTTATTAGAGTGCAAATTCCAGACCCCACCCCACCTGTACGAGTTCAGAGACTGTGGGAGGATCTGTGTTCACATCAAGCTTCCCAGGTAACTCTGACACAGCAGCTGGCAGGCCACACTTCCACACTGGGTCTTGATCTGAGCTTGGAGTGCATGCACGAAGGCCCTTCAGCTGCTGTGTCTGTCTCATCAGTCATAATCCCACCATTAGGGACATTTCTTGGGTTAAAGCATTTATCCCCCATTATTAAGCAAATATTGGAACTCTTTTGTGTAAATCAGGACTCTTGCAGTTGGAAGTGTCAGATTCTCTAGTCAAACTGCTATAAGCCCAATAGGGTATGATTGGCTTAGATAACTGGAAAGTAACATACAGCTTCAGGCATGGCTAGATCTAGGTGCTTCAATCATGCATGCAGTTGGAAGTGTCAGATTCTCTAGTCAAACTGCTATAAGCCCAATAGGGTATGATTGGCCTAGATAACTGGAAAGTAACACACAGCTTCAGGCATGGCTAGATCTAGGTGCTTCAATCATGCAATCAAGAATCTGTCTCTCCCACCTCCCAGCTCTGCTCTCTGCTGTGCAGTTCATTCTCTACCAGGCTTTCCTCGGACAGTTGCAAGAGGGCCACCAGCACTCCCAGACCACATTCCACCAAATAGAAAACACTCCTTTCCCATTGTTCTAGCAGAAGCCCCAGGGCTGGGTTTATTCCATCAGGCCACATGACCATCCCTGCACCAATCTACAGTGAGGGGAAAGGGACAATCCAACTGGTGAGGTCTGGGCTATAAGGGGCAGTGTCAGCCCCATCCAAACCAGGTGGACAGAGGTGGGAAGGGCTGTTTCCCTAAGGAGAGCAGGGTCAGGGGCTGGCAAAGGCAACTGGTGTCTAGTTACGATCTCTTGGCAAAATAGATGTTCATTGAAAGGTGACTTAAAATAGCCTGATATGGGAGGGGGGGGTCCTCTGAGCAGAGGGGTTGGCTGCCCCAGTGCTGCTCTAGGAAGAGGCCCCCGTGGCCTGGGCAGGACAGGACCAAAATGGAAATGTCCCTCAGTCCCATTGGAGCAAACCAGTGTGGAAAGGGAAGCTCTGGTGGCAAGTACACGAAGCCAAGGGACAATAGCAAAAGTGCTAACCTAGCTGAGCATGCAGAGTTCAGGTTCCTGACCCTGAGATGACCCGGAAGCACTTCCTAGGCCCACAGGCAGTGTTCCCCATCCCGCAGGCTGACAAGAGGCCTTGGGAAGGAGGCCACACCTAAACCCAGGGACAAGCAGCTGTGGGTGAGGGTCAGGGAGCTGTCCCATTCACTGTCTGCTGTTCTGGGCCATCCCCTCTCCAGGCCTCAGTTTACTCATCTGTAGAATGGGAACAAATCCACCCACCCCTTTTTCATAGAGCTGTTGTGAGGGTTGAAAGTTCTTTCAAAGGGCTTTAAGCACTGAGGACACTGCCTGGGAGGGCTGTTGCTTCTGGAAGCTAATGGGGTCCCTCGGTTCTGGGATGGGTTAGTGGGCTCTCCAGAGGGGTCCTGATGGGGTAGGCTGGAGGCTCAGGGCACCTGCTCACAGGCAAGGAGAATGTGGTTTCCATGCTCAGCTTTTGGGAGGTGCTGGGCTACTCAGGCCTGACCCGGCTCAGCCACAGCCTCGGATCTTTCCACCTGCCGCACTTGGGCCTAGGCCGCCCCCCCCATGGAGAGGAAACATTGGTGTCTTTGAGATTGGGGAAGCTTGAGGTTCCAACGACTGCCCTATCTGCCTCCTCTATGCTGACAGGAGACACATCCGGCCAGAGTTTTCCTGGCCAACATCTGGCCGAGTCAGTTAATCTAAACAGAAAACAGTGGGAAGAAACTATTCCCAGCTTTTCAGAACCCCCAGACACATTCAGCTCCCTTGGCTTTGTGTCTGGGACAGGCGACCCATGTATGTGCCTTCTCTGTGAGCCCAAAGATTTTCGGGGGCAGAACACGTCCAAGAAGCACATCCCATCACCTACTGTGTGCAGGATCAGTTCCAAGCCTGCAAGGCAGGATGTGCAGGAGTCTCATGTGGCAGGGCTTGGGGACACCCTGTGCCTGGGGAGCTCCCACCTCCCTTGGGGTAGGCGATGGCAGGAACACTAGATCTAGCTTCACTTGTGCAAATCCTCACCCCACCTTGAGCCCCATGGCCCTGGGCAGGTCCCTGTGCCTCTGTGAGCCTCAGTTTCCTCATCTGTAATATGGGAAGAAGATGAAGTGTCTTTGTTAAATGCTAGTTGCCACACATTACCATG
This sequence comes from Galeopterus variegatus, assembly GCF_000696425.1. Lineage (NCBI taxonomy): Eukaryota > Metazoa > Chordata > Mammalia > Dermoptera > Cynocephalidae > Galeopterus > Galeopterus variegatus. Next base: position 94,389 of record NW_007733707.1, on the reverse strand, counting down.
TCTAGGAGTTTGTGCCCAGATAGCTCGTTCTGCCTGGGGCATTGGGAGATTGGACAGAGGAGGATATTTTGCATGATGACTTGAAAGCCAAATGGGTTTTTATGAGGCTGAGAAGATGAAAAAGACATTGCAAAGAGAGGGACCTGCATGTGCGAGGTGCAGATGCGTGACAGCGGCAGTCAGATGAAGCCAACAGCCAGAGCTCAGCAAGACCCTGTTTCTCTCCACACGTGTAGACAGTCGAGATGATCATTCTCACTCTGCCCAGACATACTCATGTGCATTTCACATGCCGTGCATTGAATGTGTGTATGTGTGCATGCAAATGCGTGTGCCTGTGGTCATGTATGTACAGCTGTGTGCACGTGTGTACATGTGTGTGTGTGTGCATACGCACGTGTGTGCACATGCCCACATGATGTTCTGTCTTTGCATTTCAGGCCTTTGAATGCAGGTTCAGTGGCCAGCCAAACCCATCTGCACTTGGACACCTGTAGGTGCAGAGGAGCTCCAGGACACCAGAAAGAGGACTTGCTGGCCCTACGGACAAGCCCAGGGGGAGGACTGAGTGAAATAAAACATTTCTGCCTCCTCTGTCTAGAAACAGCCTGGGTAGGAATCTGAAGGGCTGGATTTATCCCTGGGTTTGGCCACTTCAAAGCTGTGGTTTTTCTCCAAGCCTCAGTTTCCCCATTTGTCAGGAGAGAATGTTCTCTGCCCCACAGCCTACCAGGGTGATGAGGTGGTGGCTGCAGGAAGTCACCAAAGAATGTCGTTCCTCTTCTGTAGAATCTGGCAGGAGGAGGGTTTTCATTATTAAAATGCTCTCAGCCATGGGCCATACACAGGACAAACTTCCAATACCAGGATTTACCTCTAAGAGACCTCACCAGGCCTGGGTCATTCTGGCTTTTGTTGCCTTAGCGCACCTTTGTGGGAGTAGAGACAAAAGGCTTTCCATGGAATGTTTAGTGAAACTTTCTCCAAGTTCCTGCCTAGTGGGAGCCCTCACTTAGACTTGGTGTCTTTGAGGACAGCCACCTGCCTGCACTTCCTTCTGTCTCCCACATGCACCAGCCCTTCCTCCCGTGTTTTCTTCCTCTGATATAAACAACCAGCTTTCCTGTGTGTGGACAGAGTCCTGGGTTTTGCTGCTCTGGAGGCTGGCCTCATCCCTACCCTCCTGGGTTCAGAGATAAACTGCCCCAGAGATGAGCCAGACTGCTACACCCCGGACTTCTTGTTGGGGAGCAAAGCAAGCCCCTATTTGTTTAAACCATTGTCACCCAGGATTCCTGTTACTGGTGGCCAAAAACATCTATAGTCTGTAAGACAGGGAATGCGTGAGGAGCCTTGAATTAAATGAGTCGCCCTTTCGGGGCCTGGCCCTTTCCATTGATGGAAAGTTCACTGATGTTTGCTGAGCAGTGCGTGAGACCCAGGATTCACAGACAGGATCTGCGGCTCTATCACACTGACATTTTTTTTTTTCCTTTTTGTCTTTTTTTTTTTTGTGACCAGCAACGGATCGCAACCCTCAGTGTCGCGCCCGTACCGGACCTGGACCGGCTACAGGATCGCAACCCTCGGTGTTGCTCCCGTGCCTCGCTCAGCCAGTGAGCGGCCGGTCTGTATGTGGGATCCGAACCCTCGGCGGGAGCGCCGCCACGCTCCCAAGCGGCACACTGTAGCAGTGTGCCACCAGGCCGGCCCCACACTGACATTTTAAGGAACGTACACAGACCTTGAACAACTAGTTGCACAAATGGGTACAGTTCTCCCTCGCTA